>NC_025993.2:158627807-158880307 GCF_000442705.2 Elaeis guineensis | reverse complement strand
CCGTTCGCAGTAAACATTCCTGTGCCCTTGCTGTATTCACGATAAAGTTATCTTTTGACTAAGCGCGCGAGCACGTTCTCCCAGCGGTCCGCTCCATGATAAAGAACGACCGAATTAAAGGAGGAGCAAACGAGATCCCCAAGCACGCGAAACCGCAGTCCGATCGCCAACCCTCGCGGCATCCTAGTTTCCAGCTTTCTTCACGGCCAAGGTACGGTCCTTTTCCTACCTGTGTAGCCATTTCTTTCACAAGATAGACTCAGGGAAAGGTTTAGATCTAGGTCATGTAGAAGAAGGCCGTCCGTTGCCCGTGGGATTCGGACACCTACCAGCGGCCCCGTTGGATGGGCGCTGTCTGGGAAACGTGTCGTCCGTTCACGGGCCTTGAGATGGTTTCGGCCGCCGGTCTGTACAGTGGCCGACTTTGTCGACGGTGACCGATCGAACGGGCCTTTGGAGTGGGTAGGTGCCGAACAGGATTCGAGCGGAACGACTCCGCTGGAAACGTGCTTTTGGACGGACGCAAACGAGGCGGACTGTATCTGCGACAGCTGTTGCGTCCGGGTGTTTAGTTTCCGCTCCGCTTGTACTTTGAACGGGCTAGAATCCAAACACTCCCCCCTACATGACCTTCTACTACACATAACGTGCAAGTATCAATCATCCCTGGTGCATGATATTGTCGAGTTGATTGCATGTACGTCTTTGAAGTTGCGTATGTAAATTATTTTCACCATGTGAGATGGTGCTTTTTAAGCCATGATCTCGATTCAGGAAGGATCATCGGATTTATTGTGGATTATTATCATATTGGAGAGATTCACATAGGGTATAGGAGCAATATCGATGATATTCAATATCGGCTTCTGGATTCTAACTTTTAGAGAACATAAGGTTTATATATATTCATTTGAAATTTTTTTCTCAGATAATTAACTTGGGATAACTTTTCTGGTTCTACAGCTTGATAGTCAATTAATAAGTTCATCTAGCTCCAAATAACCTCATTTTGAAATCATTCAGGTCTCTGAAATATCTGGCCTAATCAAATTTTGTCGTTTTTCAAAATTTTTGATGTGATCGAATCTTCTATAGAAGATAAAGTTGATACCGATATCAAGATATAACTTTTTATTTTAGTTTTTTTGTGAATATTTCTACCAGCAACTATTGTTTTGAAAGTTTTTATCGTTTTTTATTAGAAGAGATGTTCTACGTGAGTAAGGGGACTTGAAGCTCAACGGTATAAATAGATGAGTTATGATCAGTTTTATATTATTTAATAAAATCCAAAAGGGCCTAGAGCCGAGCAATTTTTTATTTTATTTTTTTATTTTTGAGAACTTATAGTTAAGCAGGTTGAAAAATATTTTCTTTTATTATAAATTACCGCTACCGTACCAGATGATACTTTTTAAGCCAGAGTTCATTCTACTTCTGGATTGAACTAAGAGAGGTCCATTGCAGCAATCACGGCAATTTATGCATTGCATGATGGTTGTGTATTTTGCATAGCCCCACATGAGTGTAGAGATGCTCCATGTGTCATATGACAAGCAAGCAATCACATCCAGTATAGATACACCGACAGCCATTATTGCAAGATTGAAACTCCCAGTTCAATCTTTTTTTGGAGATAGAATGAGGGGAGTAAGTTGCTCCCTTCATTATATATTAGAAGTAGAGAATGAATTAGAGTATGCGTTTGTGGTTGAACGAAAATAGTGGGTTAAAAACATAAAACAGAAGCTGTCCCCCTCTATAGACTATGTTTGGATAGCTGATGAGTACATGTGGACATCCCATCGCCTACAGTGAAGGATTGAAATCTAACAATTACTAATGCCTCTTTGCCGATGACCTGCGAGTTTGCTGGACTCCCAGCTCAATCTTAAAGAGAAGGTGATCCAAACTCGCACTGCTCCTACCTAGTAAAATATTTTCAAATCTACATTACAGTATACAGTTGCCAAGTGTTTATGATATATAGCAAAGCACTCTGCTGTGAATATCACGTACAAGTAGACTGCGTCTGGATGATGAATAGCTAACCATCTCTTGAATATATTGTAACCATTAGTAATTATCCCCTGCCCAGCTAACCAATGAATAACTTTATTTGCCGTTAGTTTAATGTTCCTATGGTTAGAGGGATAAGGTTGTAGGAAAAAAAATGAATAAAAAAAAAAAAGAAGGGGATAGAGAGTTTTGGATGATTAAAATTATTTCACCCTCTCTTTTGAAATAATTTTTTCTACTATACTTTTTTTCCGTCTTTCAGTGAATAAATTTGATCACCATTAATTTTGAGTGGTATTTAGCTGATTAATCAGATTAACTTTTTGTTATCTATCCTTGACCAACATCCAGATGTAATCAATAATTTTACATGAGTATGAACTCTCTCTCTCTCGGCACTATAATTCGCATGTAATGTATACTTGAATCACAAGTGCTCGACCCATGAAGTCTAGTTCCTCACTCTGCAACAATGTTGTCAACTCACATTGCAGCAATCGTGCTCGCTGTAAATCGAGTCTCTGTTGCATGTAGTTACATCGAAACTTCTACATCTGTTGATCATCATAAGAAAAAAAATCTAGATCTGATAGAAATAGATAAAAATATAAAATTTATTTATAATGTGCTTTCCACGTGCCCAGCCTTAGTTTCACCGAATGAGGCATATGGTTTTTAATTACCAGGACACGTCCGCAACCTACCTGTCACGCAAGATAGGTCCTCTAAGTAGCAAGAATAATGGAATATTATTTCGTAGAGCTTTCTAGCATATCTACGAGGCAAGGCGGTCTTCCACATTCTACGTGATTACACTAGAATCAGGAGCTAGTTAACGCCTATTTTAAGATGGAAGCCCCTAACTTTATACGAGTCGGTGGAACTTCTTGCATTTATTCAATAGAATTTGACGAGTGGAACTGCTTTCAGTTTTTTATGTTGACGTTTGCAAAAATTATATTAGACAACAAATTGGAGTGGGAATCCCCCATACCTCGCCGCGTATTACTGTATTGGTACCTGATAATAATTAATTGGTGATACGGAAACCAATTTGGATGACTTAATATTTCGCCTTGTTACGGAACTCCAGCCCACACGTCACATGCCACCTATTTTGTGTCAGATCTCCGAAGGGACCCGAGGTTTGACCGATAATTATTTTCAATGTTGGTCCGCGACGGAGTCATATTTTTCCCTTAGGCTTAATTATTTCAGTAGAAGTATTCCGTGACTCTCTTGTCTAGTTAAAGTGGCATTGTTCTCCGAAAAAAAAGGAGGAGTAGGCATGTAAACCGACGCACCAGCGGCATGTAAACTGACGCATCAGTATGGGTTTTTCTTTTTCTTTTTCTTTTTCATTTGGTAGTCTTTGCGGCTTTGTTAAATCTTCACACTTAGTTGTGTACAAAAATATCAAGATTTATGCATCTACTATTGGGAATCTTTGCAACCAATATGAAGAGATGAGAAGAGAATGGTTCATGCGGAAGAGTATTTTTGTTTCTTTTTAAAATATTAGATAAAAGGAAGATTCCTAAATTGGAGTTATCATCTGTGAGAGAGAAATTTGAGGCTCGTTTGGTTCATAAAAATTTGAGGGGGAAAAATATGATTCTTGAAAAGTAGAAAAGGCTTCTCTAATTTGATTGTAATTTTTAAAAAAGAGATATTAAAAAAAGATCCCATAAAAAAAAACTCACGGGAAAGATGAGTCTTTGAAATTCCCATTAATGAGAATTGGAGGTTTTTTTTTCCCACACATAACATTTTAATGCTAAAATATTGTTAACATTAATATTGATATTGATATAATATTAATATGCATTAATATTTTATATTATTATGATCTTATATTATATTATGTTAATATTATATTTATATTAATGTTTATATAAAATTTGAGAATAAAAAAATATGATCTTATATCTATTAAAAATATAATAGATATTTTATATTATTTTTTTAAAATAAATATATGTCAAAATTATTTTTTAATGTATCATATTTTAGGAATCTAATTTTTTTTAAAATAATAATTTAGAGATTTTTTTTTGGGTTTGGGTGAACCAAACGAGTCCATGGTATTATGTCTGATGTACGAAGAACGAGGAAGAGTGAAGGAAAACAGTAGGAGACAAGACGTTGAAGCATCCACGAAGCAAACCGTATTCATGTTGGCTAAATCTTGCTTTCCCAGAGAGAGAATATTAGGTAAGTCATCGTGTCGATTGCTGGTGAGTCGTGGCGTCGATGATGCCTTCCAGAGTATGCCATTCGAGGCAAGGTTAGGCATCTAGGTCCGTCACAATCTGAGCAGTAGAACCATCGGTGAGCATCCGTTTGACAGGTATCTACCATCTACGTAAATACGTTTGGACTCCCAAGGAATGCCTTCATTGTTAATCAGCATGGTGTATTTTCATTTATGAACCATCTCATTTTCTAAGGTTAATAAAACCGGGTGTCCTGCGATGGAATACTTGTTGGACTGTTTTAGAAAATTTGAAAATCCAGTCATAGTTTTTTTGAAATGTCGTCATATGCAAGCAAAGGGCTTTGTGCTAATATTCTCCCAGATCAGTCTGGACTCTGGAGGTACTCATGTTATTGGAGATAACCATCACTGCCTAATCAAACTCTTGTCCTAGCGACTTGGGACTCAGGATTCCTCTCTCTGCCATCATTATTTTTTTCCGGCTCTCGTGTTGTGCCATGCCATCTGTGCTGCTGAACAAACGGCTCTAATACATCATTTCTTTATGACTGTGGGGAGCCGTTACCGGTAGGTGTCGACCTAACGTTCACTATTTATGGATGCAGACGACTTGTAGAAGCTTCGAGGAAATTTCCTCCCTCCATTATCGCCCGTCTTTCCTTCCGTTTGGAAAGGGGCAGCCAGATATAGAAAGGAGCAACGCGGGAAGAGGAAAGAGAGAGAAAAGAGAGAGGAAACAGCGAAGAAGAAGAAGTCCCTTGCATTCGGTTCCCACCGTCTGTTAAATATCTTCCTCCAATCCGCCAGGTAAGCAGCTCCTATATAAAGGGAGGGCAGTTTTCCTCCTGCTGGTCTTTTCGAACCCTACTCTCTCTCTCTCTCTCTCTCTCGATTGATTCTTTGGAGATCGAGAGGGAACGATCGACCGCTGTTTGATGCTCAGTGGTAGCAGATCCACCGCGACGGTGTCATCTCTCCTGCGACAGCTATGGCCTTCCACCAGGCGGCGTCCCCCAACCGGTACATGCGGCAATGCGATGAGGAGTGCGGCCGCGAGCGTGGCAACCCTAGCGAGATCTGCTCCTCCTGCGGCCCCTTCGATATTCCTCCCAAGAATGCCCCCATAGAGCGGCTCCGGAGGTGGAGAGTACGTTCTTGATTTAATTTCTTTCCTTTTTTGTTTCTTTTTCGTTTCTTCTTTTTTTAGCATTGATTTCTTTGAACTGCATTAGAAGTCTTTTCTTTCTTACTTTCTTTTTTTTGTAGCGTTGATTTCTTTTGAACTGCATTACAAGTGCTTTCATATCAATACGCAAGTCGGATTTTTGGGTTTTTATTGTACGCAATCTGACGCGTCTGCAGTAAGGCGGTGGTTAATTTGGAATACTGCTGCTCTTTAATTCTTTCTATTTATAAGAATCTTTCCTCGTGTTTGTCCTTGGATTTTGGGCTTCAAACGCCAGAGAGGGGCACGAACTGGTTTGGAACAAGGAGGGAGGGGTTTAGGGGGAAGGCGAAAAGGAACAAGGAGAGGGAGGGAGGGCCAGCGTCCAATCGAAAGCCATGATGCTCTGCCTCTCGGGACCATAGAGTTTCCATAGGGCGGAGGTTAGAAGAGAGAGAGAGGGAGAGGAGGAGTTGGGGGGGGGGGGGGGGGGAAGGGAGGTGGTCGGCATACCTAGAACGGTCATCAGCGGGCGAGACAGGCGAGAGAAAGATGTGTGAGGGTGGCAAGAGCGTGATCTAATGGGAGAAGGAAAGGAAGAATCAAAGAAGCAAAGTTCTAAACTGAATTACAGGATGAACTGTGTTGGTAACCGAGCAATCCAGTTCGGTATGCCTCAAACTAGCCTGTTCGGCATGGTTTATTATTCCCTATACTAGACCATAATGAGCAACCTGAATACCATTTTAGTAAACCTGTCAAGTATGTAAGGCCTAATTCAAAACATCAATGGTTAACCTGATTGGCATGAACCTGACAAGGAAATCAACTCTAGATAGTGTAGTATCCTTAGAGAGAGTGAAGGTAAAAACCACATAACCTCACTCTGCACCACCACGATCACCTTCCCTGCCTGCATTGCCATGCTGCTTCTTGTTAAACCCTAACTTCATATCTCCAATCCTGCTCAATAAATGATGTTGGATGAGGAAAGCAATATGGAGGTTTGGAGAGGATTGGGGAGTGGTGGGACTGATGCTATGAATAGGGCAGCAACTTAGAGGAAGTGTTGCTGGAGGAGGAGTGAAAAAATGGGCTTGGGACAAGCTGTGGCTATAGCATGGAGATGGGAGTTTTAATATAGAAAAGTGGCTTGAAATTTTGGATTATGAGTTGGATAAAGGGCTATGGACTTAGGGAGTAATTTTAACTTTTTGTTATTACTTCATTTGCAAAAGGGCCCTTGTTTTTGTTTTTTAAATATTAACATTTTAGTTGGTCATGTCAACTTGACCGAATTAGTAAATAGGTGGTTTCAAGTCACTTTGGCCAACTTCCCAAGTTGACCAATTGAAACCTAATTTGCTTGATATACGGGGTTAGCAGCTGACACTATTGTGACTTGAACTGAATGTCATCTAATTTAAACCCTTTAACTTCACATGTGGGATATGGTTTGGCTCAAAATTCGTGTCAAAGATTGCCAAAATTTTTTGACATAACTTAAAGAATATCATGAACTTATCTTTTGCTTTCTTTAGACAAGCTAGGGTGAATAAGGCTAAATCTAAATACAGATAGTTTTGCTGAAGTATGTTCTCATGTAAATTAAATATAGGCATGAATAGCTGTTGAATATCGGTCATGCTCCAATTTCAACTTTGGTTCAATTGATCTGGACGGTGATGGAGATCTAACTTGGTGCTCTATCTAATGCTTTAGAACCCGAAATTCATGGATTAATCAGACATTTAAAACATGACTATTGGTATATAACTTATTTGTTTCCATTAGTTGAAGCCATATTTGGCTTTTTAAGATGCCACAATTTGGTTCTTGGTTGGAAATCACCTGTGAATTACATAGTGGCCCAGCACTACCGGACACTTTGGGACTATTGATGCTTCTTTGCATTCTTGGAGCGTCTTTTGTTGTAGGCTTGCTAGATGTATTATATCTCAAAGCCTTGATTTTTCTATTGAGTAGCCGAGCATATCGGACTAAATAACATGAGAGTAATCTACTTACATCATTTACCTTAGTAGTCATGAGTATTGTGATCAGATGGATATTTAATCAAAGAAAATTGTTATCTAGATCCTTACTCTCATACAACCTTGCCTAGTGCAAGGGAACAAGTACTAAATCAGTTTTCATTAAACAACCACATTAGAGGAAAATGAAGAGAAGGAACTTGTTAGATTGGCAACAGAGTGGTTATTCAAGAAGATTTTGGAGGAAGGTATTAGTTTCCGTGTTGGAATATGGAATAACAAAGAAGTGAGTCTCAAGTGATGTGAGGAAAAGAAACTGAGAAGCACCAGAAGTTAAAGTTCTTTGACTTGTTAAATAGGAAAAACAAAATTGGAAACAAATGTGACTACTAAAATTCAGGGATTTACTACTTGGGAATCTGGAGAACTGATTGACAATGTTTACACATTCAAGTCTTGTGTGTTTTTTGTTGCTTGTTCTACCTGAATTACCAACTTAAAAAGAGTTATTATATCTTACTATGTTGAGTACTTGCTTATTGAAATTGAAAATAACATGCCTACAAAAGATATACTTCATATATGCCAAATAATCTTATCATCTTTTGTTCACTATTAAAGTTCTTTATGATTGGTGAATGCTAGCTTTTAGATGTTAAAGCAAAAGGTTTATTGCTATTAGACAACTCATGCTTCGTGCATCATTTCAGACATCATTGCTGCTGCTGTAGTCCCATGTTATGAAATACGAAAACATGTTACTTTTGATAATATTACTGGTATATTTAAAAACACATTATATTGTGATACATAATTTAGCCCCATCTTTAGATCCATTGTCATAGCTCCATACATAGCAACTCATCTGAAGTAGATGGTAGATTGATGTTTTCGCAGACTTGAATGGTGGTGCATTTCTGTAATTTGTGGGGCATAACAATCTTTTGGTCCTGAACATACAATTATGTTTTTCATGACTCCTTGTGTAGCATGAAACTTATTTATCCAGACCTAGAAAGCAGTTCACTGTTATCTGTTACGTTGTGCTTGCTCATTATCCAAAAATATCTTCATCCTTTTTTACGTTACTTTGCTTGGACTTTTGGTTGTCATGCTTCCGATCCTAAATAATAGATGGACTTTTCATGCATGTTTGGTAGGTGATTAATGTTGGGTATTGGGTGTAATGATGTCAATTGCATATCTGCACACTGTGGTTGTGAGACCACATTGCATGAATACCTTCCGCATTTTTCCTTGTGCCTGCTCGGTGTGGAAATCAACCTTTTATGTGAAAGATTCTGCAAAAGATTTAATCATCATTATTTTGCACATAATAAAACTTAGATAGCCTATATGTATGCAAGTTTTTTTTTCACTGATTTGGTCATACAAAAATGGATTTGTTGAAGACTGCATGGTGAATACTTATAATAGATCAATCTGATGATGGGTTATCTGTTTCAGTTACATATATCTATTAAAACTCCGGCAGGACTGTACGTTTGTCACTAGTTCATCACACCTTTGTTGCTAAAATAAATCATGAGATGTTATTGATTGAAATTGGGGAGCACATATGGTTTCTCTTTTGGATGTCAATAACTTGCTTTTTAATGTATGGAGCAAAAAGGTATGGAAATATAATGAGTATTTTTTTTTTAAATTTATTCGTATGGTACAAAATGTTGGGGGTCCAGAAATATTTTTGGCTGCTTCTTTGGAAGAATAGATCAAGCTTCAATCGTGCATATGTTGATTTCACGTTACTTTTAATGATGTACTGGGGTAAACAGAAAAAGGGTTTTGATGTGTTGCATTTATCATGCATTGTATCTATCTTTCAATCAATCTAGCTCTATGTATGTATTCATGGAAATAGGATAGAATTATAATGCATTGAGCAACGTGCTCAAGTTGGTGCCATGTCTCTTCTACCTCTGATAAATTGCGCTGGGCAGCTTTAGCTACTTGGGTTCTTTGGGTCATTTAACCAATGCCACTATAGCAAGTTTTCTCTATGATGATTATGTCAACTTCCGCTGTGATGATGGCATGAGTTTAAAATGCTTGGAATTCCTCCATATAATTGCCCAACGTAATTCTTAGGGGCTATTCTTTTGTGGGTATCACCAACTTATTTATGTTCTCATATTTTTCAAGATGGATAAGTTACTTTTCTATGTATAGCATTTATCCATCAAATGGAAAAAAATCTTACCCACCTAGGGGGTGGCTAAATCATTTTTCCATCAATCGGAAAAATAACCTTTTTAATTCATTACTAATATATCCTTAATCTTATAATAATAATATAATATAATATATTATAATATAGTATATCATAATACTTATATAATATACTATATTATATTTTAATATAGCATATTATAATAAATTATTATAATATAAAATAATATACTATATTATTATAACATATTATAACAATATAATACTATATTAATAATAATATATTATTATATATTAATGTATCATAATGCATAACAATATAATAATATAACAATATATTATATTATATTATGATATATAATAATATAATATGTTTTATATATAATAATATATACTAATATAATATAATAAAGTATACTATATTATTATATATAGTAATATTATATTATATGTTATATTATATTAATATAAGATATTAATATAATATAATATAATATTATAGCATATTATAATATATTTTAATAGTATAATAATATATTTAATAATATAATAATAATAAATAACAATAAAATAATAAAATATATTAATATATGATAATATATAATAACATTTATGTAATAAAGGGTATTATGGGAAGTATGGATAGATCTTAGCAACTTATCCAGGAAATTAGTAATACAAAAGAACATGGATAACTGATTTTCGAGCTATTTTTCAATTCAGAAAAGAACATGAGTAAATTATTTTTTTGTCTAAATGTTGCCTAAAAAATATTTATCTAAAATAATACAGATTCCTGGGTAAAATTTTTTATCCTCAAACGAATGGGCCCTTAAGCATAACTGAAGGTGCCCTGTGAGGCCGTGGGAGTAATTGCAACTTGCTTTGCCAAATGCAATATAGCTTAACTCATGTAAGTATTTATATATGTATTTATATATGCATGCATTTGATAAATGGTTACTACTTACTAACTATACATCTGCCTTCACTGAAGCTTATTTATCAAGGAAAATGAAATCATGATAGCTCGAACCAAGGGATGATATGAGAGAGTTGCAGGTAATATATCTTGCTGATGCAAAAGAACAGGTGGACCGTAAAAACTGAGAACCTTCACCATGATAATGATTTGCAGCTTTAAAATGCTTAGAAACAGATTATCATTGTTTTGGAGGTTTCTGACCTATACATTAATTGGTTTGCAAAAAGTCACTGACATGCGAGGAGTGGTAAGGTGGGAAGATATGGCTGCTTCATATCCATAACAAATCCATGACATCCTTGAGTTACTGTTTTTCCTGAAAGTCATGCACTTTCCAGGCATGGTTTTATACTTGTTCTGTCAGTAACTCTAGCTTGTATGTTTCTTCATAATGAGTTAGCCAAGGGTGCTGTTATCTTAGCATGACATGACAGTCTATCCATTTAACAAATATGTGTCCATCTCTCTCTCTCTTTCTCTCTCTGCCTGCCTGCCTCCCTCCCTCCTATTCTCCCACGTCATTAAGTACAATTCTGTGTTAATTATTTTCTTTGCTTGTCCATTAAACAGAGATATCTCATTGCTAGATTCTTTCTATTTTTGATATGTTAAACAGATTAATGTTTGAATAATCTTCACTTTTACAAAAATGGTTTTTGGTTTTTTATAGCACAAAATTGTTAGTATGTGGGTATTGGTTATTATCACACTTTGTCATTTTTTTTCCACAGCAAGCAGCACTCGTGTTGAATGCTTCTCGTAGGTTTAGATATACTCTGGATTTGAAGAAGGAGGAAGAAAAGGACCAAATACGGAGAAAGATTCGTGCACATGCTCAAGTCATAAGGGTATCAGTTTCAGCCGCATCTTGACATAGCTTTGTTATGGTATTGACATTTTTATTTGCTCATCCTATTTCTGACTTCTTCAGGCAGCATTTCTTTTCAAAGAGGCTGGGGAAAGGGAGCGCCTAGGTACTAAATATGCTCTAAATTGATTTGATGTATATTTGACTAATGCTTATATTTGTTATGTGTTTTTTTTGTACTTGTGTTGTTATTTGATCTTCTCTTCTTGATGGATAAAATAACACTATAGTTTATTACTTTACATCTGTCTTAATCTGACCAAGGTGATATTTGTCCAGATTTATACACATACATTGGTTCTTCTCTTTTTTGTTATTCTTTCTGGTTGAATTAAAACCTTTTAGTTTTGTCTGTTGCTTTTTTTTTGTTTTCTAGTTCTTATTGCTACACAAGACAAAGGGGTGTAGTTTGCAACTTACACAGGTTGCTTCACATTATGAGCTCACGAAAGCCAACTTAACTAATGTATTTTCCCATTCCAAATCCAATTTGTCTTAATTTAGATGTCGATTTGTTTAATCAAGACCTGATGCCTCTCCATATCTTCCAAGCCAATCACAATTCTCACTGCATTGGGACAGACATGTTTCTTAGCAGTTTTGAGTGGCAACTATACCATAGTATAGCATGAAAGCCTTTATGCCCAGCTTTTTGTGGCACCTGATGTCTCTTATTTTCCAATAGAAGTCCCCTTTCTAAGGGAATGGGAGAGTAAGAGTGTCACCTGCAGACATCCTACAGTTTTGAAGTTCTTCCTCTTAGGAGAGCAAAATAAGATAAGAACACCTCTCAAAATTTGGATTGCATTTATTAAGTTACACAAATAATCAAAAAATAATATTCCACCATGTGTAATCACAAAAATTCATACTTCTTCACTTGTATTCAAATGGCCATCTCTGTTACAACATAAGCTGGTTGATAGAGCATTTTATTTGGGTAAATAGAAAATTTTATTGTTTTATTAATTTTCTGTCCTGGACAGTATGTGAGTGTTATTCTGTATAATTAAATAAACTGCTACTGCTTGTGCAGATAATTGTTGTATGTCAAGTTGGTTTGAAAACTATTAAGAGTTCTATTGTTACAATAAAAGGTCAACATTGGGTTGGTCACTTTGTTGCTCCCCTAGTTCCAGCAAAATCCCACTAAATTATGCTCGGTGTTTTTGCTTGACCAAACCTGACTGTCCAAGTTCAATATGCATCAAGTCCAGCATCACCCAGGGCTGCATTTGTTTTTTTGTTTAACCTAGGGCAAGTCACACCCCTAATAAATATCTGCTGAACTTTTGGTTGCCCAATGTTATTCTTTTTCCAGATTTACATTTCACAATGACATGCATTATAAGCCTTTAATGAATGTTGTCCACTATTATCATACTCTGAGTTTGTATCTGTCCTAGGCACTCCAGGAAGCTTACCAAAAGCTCCAACTGATGGTTTTGGAATTGGAGAGGAGCAGCTTACTTTAATGACAAGGGATCATGATTATTCTGCTCTACAAGAGTATGGCGGGGCAAGTATCCGTTAAAATCTTAGGCTCATGCTAAGAAACCGTTATCTTCTTACCTATTACTGTAAGCATATTATCTTGCCATTGTGTTTAGGTTAAAGGGCTGGCAAATTTGTTAAAAACCAATTTAGACAAGGGAATTAGTGGTGATGATGCTGAATTATTACGTAGGAGGAATGCATTTGGGGTCAACACATATCCTCGAAAAAAAGGAAGAAGTTTTTTGGTATGTCTTACTTATGGTCAACTATCATTTTCACTCATTGCTTTGTAAGAAAAATTGTCCATAACATTTTATGTTCTGTTTGGTTTCATGTTTTAGATTTTTCTATGGGAAGCTTGCCAAGACTTAACCCTTGTCATTCTTATGGTAGCTGCAGTAATATCATTGGTATTGGGCATGAAGACAGAGGTGAGATTGACCGTACATTGCCATATTTTTTTTCCTGTCGAGACACTCTTGTACAATAGTTTGACGCATGGTACCTTTTTTCTTACAAGCATGTACATGTTACATAATAAGGTTATGTGAAATTATCTATGTTGCTGCTTCTGTTGCTCCTACTATTATTATTTTCTTTTACTTTCTGGGTTCCCCAGCCTTCCTGACATCTCTATTAAGTGCTAGTGCATTGTGTTTAGTTAAATTCTAGTTAGTATACAGCTTTTGGAGGACCTCAAAACCCTTATCTATCCAAAACTTCTATCCTTTAAATAATTATTTAAACTATGGCAAATTTGAATTTATGCTGACTCTTGCATCTTGATTTACTCATCACTCTCTTAAAAGTTCGTTGTGAAAACCTTTTGAGTGCAACGTCAACATCAACTAGTTGCATAAGATCTTGCTATTGGGGCAAGCGATTGCTGTGTTCCTTTAGGTGAAACATGGTTGGACAGTTATGATATTGAAATAAAATGGTTGCTTGCATAAACTCTTACTGAAATAGTGTATCCCTATATATTTTGGTCATATTGGAGATGGAAATATTTTATTAATTGGGGAATAGGGTCAGGGTTGTGGAAGCAGGGGGAGAATCCATATGTTCAGTATGTTGCCTAGCCATAGGCATGCTCTTGGTTGTTAGAACTGGGCATGAAATTTCCGTGGCCGTCAAGGTGAAGTTATTTGGTTTCTAGAAGGGAGAGAGGGACTTGTGATGCCAGCAATATGACTTATAAGCTTGACATCATTGTGGATTTAAGGGATGTGAGCAGAAGTATTATTGGGTTCAAAAGTGAATTTGAGGAGTTTGGGCAAAAATGTAAAAACAAAGTTGGCGCTATGGAATCCTGTGCTGTTAATTTTTTCACCATTTCTCCACAGATGGCTCATAAGTTAGACCATAAAAAGGGAAAATGCAGAATCTTTTGGTACCTAAGGGATGTGGTTTTATTGTATTTTATTTTTAAATTTGAGGACATGGTTTGCGGTACTGGTTTGTATCACTTTTTACTGGGTGTACCATACTATATTGGTGGTGAACTGATACTTGGCATAGGGGGCATATTGAGTGTTGGTACCACAAACCAACCCGTACAAACATGTATCAAAATGATACCGATATAGGTATCGAAACTGGTATGGCAAACCTAGTTTGAGATTTTCATCGTAAATTAAAACTGATTTGTTTGGGAATTTTGGCTTTCTTTTAAAGCATTCACAATTTCTTTCTGGATAGTTGATACAGTGGTCAAAAGCTGCCTTGTGCAAATCCTGTTATTATTACTTATTCCAAGTTTCAAGATCTGATGGGTTTGAGCCATTTTTTTGGGTTCACTTCTAATCTCATTCAGTGGCAGGAATTCTTGCTTGTCAACTTTAGCTTAGTTTGTTCAATTAGTCATGTGTGAGTGGATAATCTTCTATTGGGAATCAGTTTATAATTGTTCATGTTTATGTTTGAGTGCATTGTTGGCTATTCCATTATAATTCATTAAGGTGTGGTATTGTATTTGGATGTTGGCCTTGCATTTGAGAACATGAATGACTAGATTATTGGATGCCTAAATGATGGGATGCCATGGGTGTATTGCAGTTATACAATATCGTTGAAGCTTGAGATAGAACTTCAGAAGAAAATTATAGGAACAGTTATGGACCAAGATGTAGGTTCAGCTTAACATAAATTGGATGTTTATTTGGATGTGTAAATGCCATTTTGAATGTTTTATTTATAAAATAAGTACATTATTGGAGATTAAGTTGCAAGACTAAAAGTTACAGGGAAAATCATTTTTGATAGCTTAGGGATGCTTTGTGTGGATTTGGGGCTTGGTTACCATGAAGTGGGTGTAGGAGCAGATTTGGTTGTGGGTGGGCAGGAGTAGGTCACTTTTATTTTTTCTTTTTTATATTAAAAAAAAAAAGCAGACATGACGATGAGTTCCACTTGGTATATTATTAGTCGAGCTGAATGCTGTTGGGCTCTGTCAAGACATCCTCATCACATCATTTCTCATAATTCTTGCTTTCCGATTTATGGTGTGTGATGTGGTGAGAAATTAACAAGGACGATATATTCTTGGACAGTCCTGGGAAACTATGACCAAAGGAAGGTTAAGAAGACATTCTTTATTACATGCAAGAGTTTGGAGAAACTTGAATTTGTCTTAATGGCTGATAGTAGCTAAGCTGCTAAGGGTTGATATAAGTCTGATATCGATTGAAGAACATGTGGATGCATGTTTGTGACTCATGAGGTAAATGAACAGTGATGTTTAGCTTACAGTCATATACCAGAATTTTGGCATTGTTCTATGTTTTCAAATGGAGTTGTTGATATCTTACTCTTACTTTAACTATTTGATCCCCCACCCCACTATTTTTTAAGGTTAAACTTGATTAAGTTTACTGCCAATCTATCTAGAACAAACTTTAACAGTTTCTTCATTAAAAGTTGTTTTAGAACCATCATTCAGTTTTTGTTACCTTAACCCTTATCTTGTTCATATGGAGCATGCATAACCGTTTTATTTGCTCAACATGCACAAAGTTTGCATTTGTTGCTCCTAGCGTATGATGTAATATGAGGGCTTGCATGAGGCAAGTACTTAAATTGGGCATGTTGGTATGATGATTTGCACATGCATGTCTAGGGGATATCCTTATAGGGTTGTTATTCAAAATTGAAACCTTCTTGATGAATTGGGCTTGCATCTGACCGTGTGGTCCATATTGCATACTTCTGAATGTTTGAGGAGCAACCTCTGTTTGTAAATGGTTAGTGGCTATTTGTTACAGACAAAACAATCCTCGATGGCATGCCTACAATACTGATTTCTAGCCATTGATTAACCAAAGAAACCATCTTCCTTTGTTTCAGCTTATGAATGTGGATTGTATGGAAGATGTAAAAGGAGGGATGCAACTTGGGTGAGCTGATTTGTTTCAAAGATTAATCCTGACCCAACACCACCTTGATATGTTCCAACCCTTAACTAACCCGACCTGACCTTGTATTGGGATTTCTTGAAACCAACCCAACTCTACACCCTTAAGCTCAATTCATATCAGGTTGGGGTTAGTATTGGTTTAAATTGTGTTGGTTTAATCAGGTTAGCTAGGTTATATTTGTATAGGTAATATAAGATTGGAGAAAGATTTTAGGCAATTTTGTCAACTTAGGGTTTGTTTGGGTGCCTAGGATTTATAACCTTAGGATAAAATTCATGATAGGATGTGGGTTTTCATCCTATAGGATTGTACATAAAATCCTATTGGGAGAAAAATCCTTTGTAACAAACCTATCCTATTTTTGGATAACAAATTAGGATTTCCTTCCCCTCCCTCCTTTTTCTTTTAGCTCTTATTTTTAGCCTTTTCAGTGTTTCCAAAGATTTAGGATATTATATATGAATCAATGCTTACAATAAGTTATTAGAGTAGCATCCTTCATTAGTTCAACAACCCACGTTTTTTTCAAAGAGGCAAATAATGAAATTAATGGTATTAGAGCATAATGGTGTATTTCATTTTGTATTAAAATAACATTTTTATGAGAAAATGATCCAAGAAAAGTGCTATTCAGACCTTAACATATTGTCCCAAAAAGGGCACCATTATTTGCTAGAACCTTTCACATATCCACAAAATAAAGAATATCCTTCTGTAACCAGCTATCACAAAACCACCACACTCACTAATGTACAAAATAAATCAATATAGAAATCAATAAGAAAATAAGTTAAATAATAATTTGGATATTTTTAAAATCTAAAAATAATTCCATAAAAAAATAATGTTGATTTTTATATGATTTTTATATTTTTATTTGTTATTTGAATTTTTTTAATGATCATTAAATGCACCTTTTGCTGAGACTCTAAAAAGTAACATTAACTCTTTGCTTTGAATATGATACTTTTGGTTATTATGAATTTGGCAGTGGGGTTGCAGAACCTTGGGACCCATGAATAGCTCCTTTTATCGATGCTCACTCCCTCTCCTTCTGATCAGTCTCATATTCTTTTCCTATTATCCTTTTTCAAAACTGCGAAGGTGAACATTGAGGGGAGCTCCTACTTACCCAATCAAAATGACAGTGACCCAAAGGGAGGAAGATGGGGGCTTTTTCTGGATGGGATCCTTCTTGGCCACCACCTCTCTTCTTAGGCTGCTCCTCGTCGCCGTTGGAGGGCTCCTCGTCGGTCCAGGGGAAGCTAGGGGGCGGGGATTAGTCCTTTGGGTCCTTCTCTATGTAGCCGAGGCTGTTGTCATGGATGATGAAATGCGGGAGGCCCTTTGGCAACGGGCGACTAGGGCGGCGAAGTCCTCGGCGATGGTTTTGTCGATGGACTCCTCCATCTGGATCTAGAAACCGCCGTCGGCCTTCGGGCGGTGGTCGGAGGAGCTGTGAAAGGCCTTGAGGAACTCCAAGGGTGGCGGATGGGGCGGTGGCATCCACCTCCTTAGCTCGGGTTTTTGGTGGCTAGAGATGATGGGCTCCATTGTGTGTCGCTCTATCGTGCTTAGAAAACCTGTTGTAGGGTCGCAAAGGAAGGGCCCAATGATTGTAAGGGGAAAAAAAACCTTTTGGGAAGTTTTTTTTCCCCTATAGGGTCCTTCAGGTCCCACTATTTTGTTATTCTATGGTTCAACCACCAAATAAGGGACATGAATGGTAATAGATTCTTTATCCCTAGTTTACAAAGATCCTATTGGATTCGGCCCATTCCCATTGTTTCCAAATAGATCCTTAATATTTAGCATCTTGGGATCTCATTCAAGTGCATTTATGCACTTCTATAACATAACAGGGCCAAAGATATAGTTATATGAAACATACAAGCAAGATTTGTGGTATTGGGAACCATACTGGCACATTTTCGTTGGGTATGGCATGGTTGGTGCATTTGGTATGCACTCCATATAGAGACAGGCTTTCGACACTTTATATAGTACCACTAGAAACTGAGCAGTGGCTTGGTATTAGGTGGTACAAGGTGGTTCCACTCAATTCAAAATGGTGTGCAGTGGTATGACTTGTACCAAACCGAACCTTGGTACCGTAATGGTACCTTACTAGTCCTATACAATTAGTACAGCCATTACATGGCAAACCTTGCATACAAGTACATACAATATAAATATAAATATATTTATCATATTGGTTTTGGTTGAGTGGGTTTATAATTACCTAGGATCTCATCCAAAAAGCCCAAGCTAGAAAGTGTTATTTGGATTTCTTGGTCTTTTATAAGTATCCAACATCTCCTCAATGAATAATCGATGTGGGACTGAACATGCATATTAAGAGTCCTAAAATACTCTCCCCATTTTAAGCTCTGGCATCTTCACCAAACTAAGGTCCAAATCTAGTCAAATCCAATCACAAACACCACAATTGGCTTATTGTCCACCTCAAATGGACTTGTGTTACATTGTCCCTAATCCACATAGGTCAAGGGCCTGGTGTGCTCAAATGCCAATTGTTACAACGTAGGACCTCATCCAAAAAGCCTAGCTGAAAGGTGTTATTTTGGGTGAAAAATCAATGTGAGACTAAACACATGCTCGCACGGGTTCTCACGGGGTTAGTTGGGTTGGGTTTGAACCTAACCCAACTGAACTTAGGTTATAAATGGTGTTTGAGTCTAAGCGCCAGCAAAGTTCATAAAATCTTGGCCTAACCTTACCAATGAGTGGGTTGAGCCCAATCCAAGTTGCATTCCTATTTAAGTTGCACCCTAACTTAGGGATTCTTCCTTGCATTTTTAATGGGATTGGATTCTAGTTGACATGGGTCAAGCTTAGGCATTGTGAAAAAGTGAGACATGACCTCTTCCGTGTGAAATTACAATGAAGAATAGGATATGGGATAGATCTATATAGGTAATGGGATGACCGGATGAGGGCAATTGTTTTAATTACATATGTAAAAAAGGGTGTCCTGGTGCACGAGGCTCCCATACTACAAGGTTTCGGGAGGGTCAGATCTATGCAACCTTATCCTACTTGTAGAAAGACTCTTTGTGTTTTGAACCCATGGCACCAAGGTCACAATGAAGCAACCTTACCCTTGCACTAAGACCAACTCTTGTTTTCATTATATATATTATAAATTTACTGTGATTTATAAATAGTCTTTTAATAAAAAAAAAGAGGTTTTTCAAGATGAACATCCATTGTTTTTTTTTTTTCTTTTTTGTTGTTGGGGTACAAAGGATGAACATCTTTACTACATATAATGGGAAGGCCTTGGAGTCCAGCTTGCATGTGTTGGAAGACACCAGGCATGCCTTGCCGATAATGCTGGTTCGGAGTCCAGCATGTGCTGGAATCCAAAATGCCCAATGCTGTGCCACATTTTTAAAGGATTTTTTTTTTCCTTTCTTGTTGTGCTTAGAAAACAAGAAAAAAAAACACTCTTTATCCATGACCCAGATATTTTCCGAAAGAGAATCCTTGCATGTGCTGAACTCTAGTGACCAAAAGCATTTTGGAAGCGAGTTAGATGGTGAAAGACAAGAAGATCATGAATAGTCAGGAACTAACAGAGAGGATCTGCAAATATAATTTCTAATTTGCTCATCTTTTCATACGAGAATGGACCGCAGCACGAGATGGTTTTATTCATACTAATTTGCATTTTCTATGTAATTTAGGAATGAATTTAACTATGATTGACACCCTTGTGAATTAGAATCCATAACGACCTTCTCAGTGATTTGTCTCAGCTACATGATTCCTTTATGGCTGTCGTGTAAGTAGTATCAGTCCTTGCATATTTTTTAAGGCATGCTTTTGTACTCATGGAGCCCTAATTTATGTTATTGCCAAACTCTTGCTTCTAAATTAAGGAGCAATATGGAGAAAATTTTTGGTTTGCATTCCTGCTTTACTGTAAAGTGCAAGTCCATTACAGTTCCTTAAAAAGTATGATTTGGTAGTTTGAGATCCACTGAAAGTTTGCAGTGGTGTGTTCTTAGAAATCGACCTTGATAGTTTGTGAAATTGGTATGGAGGAGCACCTAAGAGTTTCCAGAAAGTATGTTTCACATGGTAAAAGATCTGTGATCATAATCAGCCAGATGTACATATTTCTAAGCACAGGCAATTGTGAATAGACAAGGTGAAAAGAGTTTAAACATAATCACTGCAACATCTGACATGACTTTCTGACCAATGCCACTTTCGAAGCACAATTATGAAATTAAGCTATTTGAGCTACTTGACTTGCTTAAATTGAATGCCTCTGATAGTTCGTTAATGAAGTTTGGACTAGTGCATGCTTAACTAAACCAAAGTCTGGTCAGCATTTGATTAATAATGTAAACTGTCTTGGATTATGTGGTATTTCTCTTGGAATTCTTTTGGGCAAAATTTTCCAGAACTACTTTTAGATATCTGAGTCCCTCTAAATTGTTTCATGCTATGCTGATCAATTGTCATGTTGCTTAAGACATTCACACTATCAATCTTATTTATAATGGGGGCATTTCTATAAAGATTCTTCATAGTCTATGTAGCTTTTTTGGCTTTTTTCTCCTAATTGTTCTCCCTGTTCTGTCTATTTTAATTTAGGGTGTTAAAGAAGGATGGTACGATGGTGGAAGCATTGCCTTTGCTGTTATTCTTGTCATACTTGTTACAGGTATCTGATTCATTCATCAACTTATTGTCACACCAGCTACCCTGTTTCGGTATAAACTATTACCTTGTTTCAATATAAGCTATCTAGCCATTTTGCAGCTAGTTTGTCACTAGATATATGTAATCCATGTTTGATACCATGTAATTAAATGAAGAGGGAAAATAATGGTATCCAATGTGATGTAGGGCAGCAAACAAGCCTTTTGAGAATTGGTTCAAGGTTTCAATTGACTAGGACAGCAAGAAGGGTTGTCGGCTAGAAATTAACTAGCATGCAGAAAATAACGCGAAATATTTGTTAGCACTGATGTACTAGTGCTTCCATAAGATAAAACTATCAAAGTTAACTGGAAGCAGCCCAGAAAGAATCTTTCACTTGACAATATGTTACCTCCTCCAAATTAGCTGTCCATGCACATGAATAACCAGCTTTTGCGCCCATTTCTCCTTTGTTTGTTCATCTTCACCTTCAGATCTGATTTCGGGTGCTCTTGGAAAGGCTAGGATCAAGGTATGTGGGTGTGGCTTAGATAGGATGCTAGGTGGAAGGCTTAGTATTTCAGATTTAAAGGTAAATAATTTGGGTAGTGCAGGGATTGGATGAGAATGGGGTTTGCTACAGTTTCAGCCAGCAATGTGCTGAGGCGATGCTTGGAGCAACTTAAGGTAGTGATCAGGAAGTAGGCTTCAGGGTGGCTGCGGGGTTTCAGGTCAAATATGGCAGCAGAAGGAAAAAATAAAATGAAGGTTAGAAGAAAAGAGAGAGAGAAAGAGAGAGAGAGAGAGAGAGAGAGAGAGAGAGAGAGAGAGAGAGAGGTTGAGGGTCAAATGATCAGATGATGTCCATCAATCCTAGCTGCATCACATGCTATCTAACAACAAGGTTGAGGGTCAGACATTCGGATGGCTTTCCTTCATGCATGAGCTCAAAATCCGCCATCTGGATCTTTATACAATGCTTAACAATGTTAAATTTTTAGTTGAGGCGCCCCCAAAATGCTTACATGACTATTTACTTTCTGTTATCTTCCTTCAATATAGTTAAACTTCTTGTTGGTGAAATTTTGTTTTTGGGTCCTGATACATATTTCAAACGTTTTGTTGCTTCTTAAGTGCCACGTGGCAGTCCTAAATATACTTGCTGATTCATTCGTTGTTTTGGTTGGTTGAAGATTTAATTGACGGGGAACGATGAGACTTTCTTCTTACGGAAATTATATGTAATTCATCAACAACATAAAGCAAAAGATATTTTCCAATTAGGATCTCTATTTTGTACAAAATGTCCTTTTGCATGTCTTCATGTTCATGCATGGAATGTCGAACCATCCTGAACTGGACGGTTCAGGATGTTCCGAGCTGTCCCGACAGCAAACTGGGATGATTCGGTCAAGAAAAACGGCACATTGGAGGGGGGAGAGGAAAGAGGGAAAGAGAGAGAGAGGAGGAGAAGCAAAGATGGCACGATACCATCAGAGGGCCACGGAGGCCTCCGCGGCTCGGCATCGCCCGATAGGGTATTTAATCTAGCGAGAAAGAGAGAGGTGGAGCGACCATACCGGAGGGAGGAGCAACTGGCGGAGGGACTGTTGGAGGGTGCTGGGTGGCCACTGGACGGCGGAAAATATGCGGATGGAGCCGTAGCCGTGGAATAGGGGTGATCGCCTCGTTCACTCATCGAATTTTTTTAAAAAGAAAGATGAATAGTGAAGTCGGCAAATCCATTGCCGACTTCACTGTTTGAAATTTTTTTTTAAGAATACCTAAGAAACAGTGAAGCTGGTAATGGGTTTGCTGGCAAATCCGTTGCTGACTTCATTGTAATTGGAATTTTCAAAAAAAACCTCGTGAAATAGAGGTGATCGCCCCTGTTTCACGCTTGCGGCGCCGGAGGCTATGATTGTGCCTTTCAGCAGCCTCTTCGGCGGCTTCTCCTCCCTTTTTTTTCCTCCCTCTCTCTATCTCTCTCTCGACCGAGGATCAGCCGATGAAGCGGAGCCTTGGCGGCCCTTCGAGCACACCGGCAGTCTACTTGTGGCCACCGTCGGCATCTCCTTCGGTCGCACTCTCCCTTTTCCCCCCTTCTCCCTCCCCTTCCCTCCCTCTCTCCCCTTTCTCTATTTTCCTCCCAGTTTGCTTCTTTTCCTTTGTGTCGGTTCGCATCGGTCTGGTCCAATACGGACCCGTACCGACCCATACCGCCGGCATGGGTTCTGGTGCTGAGTCCGCGAACATTGTGTACATGCTTCAAACCATAATCACAAAATTTGCTGGACTTCTTGGAGAAAAAAAGAACTCTGGATAATTCATGGTTGGTAGCTTGTCTAAACAATTCGGCGAATAATTTGCTGATTTGAGAGTGCTCTATGAATATATCATGAAATTCATGATATTTACAAATAAACCCCAAGTCAGCAAATCTTTTGCTGCCTCATTTCTAACTTGCACAAAGGATTTGGGATTGGTGCTAGCTGTCAACAGAGTCCGCAGCTTGTTGGTAACACATGGATGTAGGTGATGAAGTGCTAACGTGCAGCGCATGCATTGGAAATAGGTATTTAGGCCATTTGGGGATCTTATTTTAGATTTTGGTGTACTAAAAAATAATCTTTTCCCAACCCAACAAGGGAAACTTAATGGTTAGGTAACAAATAGATTTTTTCTCTCTCATGTTCTATGTTGTATCCTTCTCCTAATCTTTTTCTTCTACTCACCCTCTCATCACCACGCCTCATGTCATTTGCTCATCTCATGAATATTTTATTTTTTTTATTTTTATTTCTTGTTTTTAAAGTACTCCTAATTTTAATTGATTTTCCCTAATTTAAACTTCACCTTGCCGAATTATTTTTGAATGCCGGACTTATGACTATACTTAAAATAAAAGAAGTTTAATATCTTTTTTGAAGGATTTATTTCATATGCCTACAGGGGGTATGTAGTGTTATGGTCTTGTGGACCCTTGCTATTGATTCTTTAACCACCTAATGTTTGTACGTACTCTTTTTATTTCTTAACCAAACGGCTAACCTCTAACATCAACCTCTTCCAGTCTTTAACATGTCTTGAATTTTTTTAAGTGCTCCTTCAAAAAATTGTCATCCATAGTTTGAGACCAAGGCAGGCTGAACTGGTACCATGTCTTGTATCGATCAGCTGCTAGTTTAGTACTGTAGCAATTCAATACTATACTGAGTGTTGGTAAGCCCTAGCATACCGGTTCCAAACTGGCATTTCTTTTTGTTTTTTCAATTTTTTTTGATATATAATGATGTTTATGAACTTTTTTAACATTTAATGATGTTTTTTGAAAATTCTAAGTGATTTAAACATTAATTTGATGTTTTTTTGAGGTGTTTTGATGTTCTTCAGTACATTTTTCTTTTTTTTGCATGTTTTTTGTTTATAAAATGACTATAATTTCAATGATAAATATGATTAAAGTACATAAATCATGATATTCATAAAGAAAATCAATAAAATACAGAAAGTTAATTTAAATACATACCAATATTTAAAATCTCATAGTGGTAATGTCTCATATAGATGTTGGGGTCATCTTCGTATGTAGAGGGTTCAACTGAATTCTCCATTCACATGGCCCTTCGGTTTGGTAAGCTCATTGGGCCACCATAAGGTACGAACCTAGATAGTACCTATATGTGTTGTGGTTGATGGTGTCGCTCTACAAGGAGTCATTCGTCTGATGCCGTAGCTGTGGAGCAACCCATTTTAACATGCTGGCAGCAAATCTAATATGTAAGGTGCTTCAGGTCGCATAGGATAATAGAAACTGGAGGATGATATGTTTGAAGCACTATATCCATAAGGGAAGTAGCTAGCTCCATATACGTAGGATCCCATACAGGATTCTAAATATAATACATCGAGGGATCCTACTCCACATGCTATATCATTTGTAGCAACTTAATATCCACCACAACTCAAGGATCTCGTCTTTTATATGCAACCGTATCCTCGCAATCTTTCAGTTGTGCACCATAGTTTTGATCCTGCATAGCATGAGTGAATTGAGACACTCCGGTGAATCGAAGACCATCTTAGGGCTGTGATGTGGTGGTCTGACATCTTCCTAGCCACCAGATGCATCATCGCTACTCCCATATGACTGTGAAGACTTCTTGCTGTCTGAATTTGACTCTTCCGCTCCCAATAGGGTCTTGCTTTTGCCTTTCTTCCCAGCTATTTTCTTGCCTCGCTCTGTCTGGCTTTGTTGCGAGGCATAACTGACTAGACTGAGTAGCAGGCAGCCTCGTTTGAGCATCTCTCAGTCAATGCTGGGAGGATGTCTTGGAGATTGTTGAGGTATTTCTGTATGAGAAAGTTTCTTTGTTTGCTGTGGATTAGAGTGAATATCGATCAGTTGCACTCGGCCATTGGAGGACACTATCTTTGAGAGGATCTAGACAGCAAGCCACCAAAGGATCTGAGCTGAACCCCCGAAATGAAACCACCACTTGGTTGCAAGGTATTGAACAATATTATATATAAGATAGTGGTAATTGTACAATGTTAACCTGTCAAGTAATAACTATTGTTCATGTGTAATATATCTGCATTCATCATGATATTGCCCTTGTTAAGCATAGATTCTCCTTCATCAAAGCTGTAGAACCCTTCCTAAATAGTTTTGTTTGTGCAAAAAAGATGTGGCGCACGATGTTATAGTATGTTCAATAAATTATTAATGATGGAAGATCCCACCTAAATTAACCTCTTTGAGACACTGCACCCCGACATCTGGATCAGGCTCCATCTTGTATATCACTTTGCATAGGGCGGACTGAAGTTCGCCATCCATTGCAATACTAAGGATGCTATAATGGAACTTTGGGTTTAAGTAATGAGCCATTAATATAATTTTCAATTGTTTTAGTATGACATGACCAACTAGAAGACTAGAGAATGGGTAACTATTTTAATGTATATTCTTACCTATGAGATCCACCTGCCTACCCATTTGGTAGTATCTCGGCCTACTTCCATAACTATTGGCTTGTTATCACACTCTTTATGTGGCTCCCTTTAGTGCTGGCTCTTACATATCCGCTCTCCTGCAATTCTGACAAGCATCTAGTGCAGACTTGCCTTCCTATCAAAAAGGCTATCAAGTGCAATATTATTAGTGGCAAACCATGGAGTATTTATTCTATGGCGAACTTTTGAGCCATGACTGTTATGTGATTGTAGATATATCTAGTGATAAATTGGGCTGTATCTACCAAGGTTGTAAGTCCTAACGGGATGGGGGCATCCTGGCTGTTTTATCTCGTTCCTATGAAAAAATAGGATTGGGATGGGGTTGGGATGCCGAAACCTAAGCAGAGAGAGAGAAAAAGAAAGAGGAAAGAAAGAAAGTGAGGAAAGATAGGAAAAGGAAAAAGAAAAAGGAAAGGAAACAAAGAAAAAGAAAATAAAGGAAAAATGGAAGAAGAAGAGAAAGGAGGGAAAGAGGAAGAAAAGAAAAATAAAGAAGAAGAAAAGGATAAAAGAAATAAAGAAAGGGATAAGACAAAAAAAAGGAAAGAAAGGAAGGTAGAAGAAATGGGAAGAAAAGGAGATAAAGAATAAAGAAAGGAAAGAAGGGGAGAGAGATAGAGGATATCTACAGAGAGATAGAGGATACCTATTGGGATGTATAATCGAGATTGCCGTCGAGACGGGGCGGGACAGCGAAGCATCCCGTTTCATGGAGAAATCAGGATGCCCCCATCCCATGGGATTTAAAAACTTGGTCTTTATGACCTGCCTGATCCTATGAATCTTGTCAATATCTATTGGTATGAGATCGATGCAATGTGTAATACATGGTGTCCAGAAAATATGGGCCTGCCTATCCATTAATAGCTCATCGACAACCTTATACCATGGCCCAATATCAATGACCACCTTGCATGGTGTTCTACTCTCATACATGATCTATCATGTTGTCCATTGGTTTTAGAATGTACTATGCATCGTGCACATTATTTGAAGCATCAATTGACTGGTGGAGGAAGGTCTTTACATCATAATAAGTTAGAAAGTTGATGATGCTTCGTCTACTGGATGCATCCACCTATCACACATCACCATCAATCCATTGGTGCCCAAGTTGCTTTGATATGATGTTACCCAGCTCTGGAACTCCATATTGTTGTTGTTAGTGAGCTCACTATAAATATCCTTTGGTCTTGGAGGATCCACATCCTGTCTTGCTCTTTGTTCGAGATGAAAGGAGGGAAAGAAGAGAAAGGAGGGAAAGAGGAAGAAAAGAAAAATAAAGAAGAAAAGAAAAAAAGAAATAAAGAAAGGGATAAGAGGAAAAAAGTAGAAGAAATGGGAAGAAAAGGAGATAAAGAATAAAGGAAAGAAGGGGAGAGAGATAGAGGATATCTACAGAGAGAGAGAGGATATCTATCGGGATGCATAATCGAGATTGCCGTCGAGATGGGGCGGGACAGCGGAGCATCCTGTTTTATGAAAATATCGGGATGCCCCCATCCTACGGGATTGAAAACCTTGATCTCTATGACCTGTCTGATCCTACGAATCTTGCCGATATTCATTGGTATGAGATCGATGCAATGTGCAATACATGGTGTCCAGAAAATGTCGGCCTGCCTATCCATTAACAACTCATCGACAACCTTGTACTATGGCCAAATGACCACCTTGCATGATGTTCTGCTCCCATACATGATCTATCATGTTGTCCATTGGTTTTAGAATGTACTATACATCGCGCACATTATTTGAAGCATCAATTGACTGGTGGAAGGTCTTCACATCATAATAAGTTAGAAAGTTGATGATGCATCCACCTATCACACATCACTATCAATCCATTGGTGCTCAAGTTGCTTTGATATGATGCTACCCAGCTTTGGAACTCCATATTGTTGTTGTTAGTGAGCTCACTATAAATATCCTTTGGTCCTTTAGGATCCACATCCTGTCTTGCTCTTTGTTCGAGATGATGCAGATTGGTAGTATGTGTTGCCTTTCGTATTCGTTGGAATGTGGTTGAAGTGAAATCGGGATGCACTAGCTCTGGACATTTCTTTCTTTTTATTCTTCCTATCATGATATCAATCCTTTGCTGCTTTGCATCTCTGATGGGGAAGGCATGAGGATCAAGGTAGTGGCCCTTAGTGGTGTCTTTGGAGGACTTCTTGCAGTCTCTGTTGCTGAATTCTCCTAGCGTAGATGCTATACCACTTCCATCTTTGCTTATAGCCTTCCTAAGAGAGCTAGGCTCTCCTGAACTCTAGTGTTGCCCTGCTAGTCCTAGAACTTGAGCCTGACTCGTATTGTGAGGGCCTAAATTGAGCCTTATGCTTGGCCACCTCCTACTACCATCAGTCATCCAAGCTTGTCTGGAGGGCAGCCTTGATTTATGCCTCATCATCTAGAATAGAGCCCTCTTCTGATATCTTGGAGTGGTAAGAAAGTAGCTCTACTACTTGACGATCTACATCTGTGTTCTTCTGGGCAGTCCTCTTTTTTGCTGCTTTGAAATCAGTGAAGTGATTTTTCATTGGTTGCTGGACCTCCTAGGGGCATTTCCAATGCATCGATACATCGACGTAACCACTAGCAAGACCCGGCTTCATCTTGGTTATCCCACCCCCTTTAAACTCGATCTATTCGCACTTTTGGTGTCGACCCAAGAACATGACTCCGTGATTTTAGCCAATGTCGCACTCCAGCTTCCTTTTGGATGGATCCATTCTTGCAAGGAAATTAAACACATGTCAAACATTTTTGCATTGACTAATATTTAGATAATCAGCTACGTGTTGTATCAAATTCTTATGATTTTGTTACTTAATTAACTAATTTAATTATTTTATTTTAATTTAGATAATTGCGGCATCACAATAGGGATGCTGCATTTATTATTATCTTTGGCATTATTTATTTTTTAGAAAATAATGAAATTTCAATGTGTTGTGAAATATATGTTTCTACTTTGGGAAATACTTCTGAATTATCTATACGTAGTAATTTTTCATATTTGGTATTACTTTATTTTTTAAGAAATAATTGTCAAGTGTAAATAATTCAAAAAATTATTTTGAGCTTAGATCTATATAACAACTCACTCTGGATGCTACATATATATTTTTTAGATTATAGTGTAAGGATCCAATCTTTTGATCATCTTGAACAAATTTTTTCTTGCATAATTTTAAAGCAGACCAAAAAGTAAAAAAATAAAAAATGTGTTGTGAGGAATATGTTTTCTACTTTAAGAAATATTTCTAAACTACCTATATGTCGTACTAATTTTTTATTTTTTATTAATTTTTTATTTTATAAAATAATTGTTAGGATAAATTACAGGAACACCCCCTTAACTTTAACTCAATTTTATTTACACCCTTATATTTTAAAAAATATCAAACTGATCTTTTTAGTTAGCGATATGTTTCAATGTGATCCAGCTGTTCATTTTATCAATAAATGGTGTTAGATTTTTTTCGTTGAACGAAAATATCCCTTGTTCATGGATGGCAAGGAATGCCGTACCGGGCCGAACCGCCCGATACGGAGCGTGCTGAATCGTTCCGATGGGGAACCGAGACGGTTCCGGCATGCAAAACGGTACACGTCAGTGTCGGAGAAAGGAGAAAAAGAGGAAAAGAGAGGAAGAGAAAAAGAGGAAGAAAAAGAGGGAGGGGGTCCGTCGGAGTGCCGCCGGCGGGCCACCAGCTTCATTATGAAAAATATTTTTTTAAAAAAAAATGAAAAACATGGGCGGATCGCTCCTGTTCCACGCGTGGAGCCGCGGGAGGCGTTTACGCCGCCCGATGGCCACGGCGGCCCCTCCGGCGAACCTCCCTCTTTTTTTTCCTTCCTCTCTCTATTTCTCTCTCTTTCTTCACCGGTTCGGCTTTGTTTTTCTTCATCGTTTTGTCTCGGTTTGGAACGGAATGGAGGCATGCCGGACCGTACCGTCGGTCGGTCGGTAAGGAAAGTAGATGGATGGGCTTGGAGGAGAAAGAAGATAAGAAAAAGTGGATGAAGAGGAAGGGAAGGAGGAGAGAATGGTCGCGGGTAAGGAATGGATTAGAGGACAAGAAGGAGAAGAGGGTGGAGAGGAAGAAGAGGGGAAAGAATGGGTTACCGATGGGAAGAGCTGGAGGTGGAAGGGGCCGCCGTGAAGAGGATGACTTATGGGCGGGTTAGAGGAAAAGAAGGATGGGGAGGTGAAATGGAAAGGAGGAAGGAAAGGAGGTTGAGGAAGCTATCACAGATGAGAAAAAATGAGTGAACAGAAAGGGAAGGGGGAAGGATCTTTTTACCGATAAGGAAGGGTAATGTTTAGGGGGCCATTTAAAGGGATAAAGCTTATGGGTTGGTTTAGAGGAGAAATAGGATGAGGACAAAGAGAATGAAGAGGAAGGAGAGGAGGGAAAAGTAGCCGTCGGCAAGGAATAGGGTGGAGGAGGAAGGGGAGGAGAAGAAGATGGGGAAGACAAGAAGGGATGAACGTTGAGGAGGCCGCCGTGTAGGGAGATGGTTTATGGGCGGCTTGGAGGAAAAGGATGAGGAGGAGAAGTGGATGGGAAGGAAGGGGAGGAGAAAGAAGAAGAGAAGAATGGGTGGAGAAGGGGGAGGAGAATGGGTGGAGAAAGAAGAGGAGGAGAAAGGAGGGGGGAGGAGGAGAAAGGGGAAGAGAAATGGGTGAAAAGGAAGGGAAGGAAGAGAAAGGAGAGAAAGAAGAGGGAGAAAGAGGGACACCGGCCATGGAGGAGGAAGGAGATGGGTATTTTTATAATTTTAGAAAATTTTATCAATGAAGATAGATGGTTGGACTACATCGAAGCATATCGATAACTAGAAAGATTAGTTTGATACTTTTTAAAGTATATGGGTTGTAAGTGAAATTGAGCTAAAGGAGAGGGGATGTTCCTGTAATTTATCCTAATTGTTAAATGCAAATAATACAAAAAATTAATTCGAGCTTAAATCTATATAGCATCTCATGTTGGATGCCACATATTTTTTCTCAGCTCATGGTGCACGGACTCGATCTTTTGATCATCTGAAACAAATTTTTTCCCACATGATTTTTAAAGCATATCAAAAAATAAAAAATAAAAGATAAAAAATTTTAAACTAGCATATGAGGCGGAAGAGGTGGAGAGGACTCCCAATGGAGTCTGCCTCCTATCCTCAAGTTCGATAGTGATCAGGCGTCTATCTTTCATGGGAGCTCTAGCCTCTAACTATAAAAAGCCTCCCCGCTTCCTCTAGGTATCTCGTTCCTCATTCTCCTTCCACCATCGGTGAAATCCCTCAGAACCATCTTGTTTTTCTGTTGATTATGCTTTGGTGATTCGCTACCGATTAACCACCAGAACAAGGTAAACCCACCCCCAACCTTTCTTCCATGTCTATCTTAGGGTCCCTCAACCATCGTCACTCATGGCCCCATTGCGGCCAACGAGTTGCAAAAAAAGGTAAAAACTCGATGCTCTGTTTGGTGTCTTCGTTCTTCTATTTTCTTTCTTCCTTTTGCTCCTCTGTTGAGCTGGTCACCGCTATTGGATGACATCGTGTTCGGGAGGTCGATGGTCGGAGCCGCTAAGGTCGCTGTCCAAGGGCTGCCATCATGGGGGAGGCCGGCTTGGAACCCTTTTCTTTTCTTTCCCATTTTTTCCTCCCATACTGCCACTAGCCGCTGGCTAGGCCGGCCGTCCGATCATCACAGCTATCACTACCGTCCGGGTTCACCATTGTGGGGATGGCCGGTATAGAGTCCATCCCCTTCCTCTGTTTTCCATGGAAAGAAGAAAATGAGAAACAAAGAGGAGAAAAAGGAAAAGGAAAAAAATAGTAATACTCTTGACTCTTATTCTCTCTCTTCTGCACTTTCTCTTTCCACTCTCTCTCTAGATACCCTATGGACCAATAGAAGGTCCAGATGTATGGTGAGTTTTGGGTCAACGCTAGGAGCTATCCTAGAGCGATGTTATGTGATCAGGTCTCAACTAGCATGGTGCAATCATCTATCCTAATTTTTTATGATTTTCCTCTAGGGATCCTTGATATGATGATAAGGCTTAGCTCTATAGGTGAGCAATTATCTGGGCAAGGCAGTGTCGAGTCGAATGCTTTACCTTTAGGTTTGCAGATCGGGAAGCAAGTCAGTGATTGCCCTACTTGAGTTGGTCTTCAGTAGAGGTAAGGGTTCTTTAACACGATCATTTACATGTTTATAAAAAATTATATATAAAGATGTATCTATACGATTCATGTATATTTTATATCTATCGGTACTTATATTTGTGTTGTTGAGTTAATGTTGTTTGAATCATGTTTAATTGGTGCTTAATGATTGCTGAGTAAGAAAAATATGACTTAATTGATTGGGGTGTGGGTGTCATTTGTATTAGTCGGTCATGCAAGAAATGTGGCGTGTATACTGGGTCAGCCTTGGGTTGGGGTGCAACATTGTATTTGACCTGCGATGGGCTGGAGTATGATTTTGACTAATCTAATGTCAAAAATTAGATTATGATTTGAATAATATGGATGGGGTATGGACAATATTTGGATAGATTGGCCATGCAAGAAATATAATGTGTGTATGTGCTGGATTAGCTTTGGGTTGGGGTGCAGCATTGTGTTTGGCCTACCATGGCTAGAGCATGGTTGTAATTAGTCCAATACTGGGAAGACAAACATAATTTTGCATAATTTTTAAAGTAAAAAAATGAGAGCATGTGGACTAGCCGATCATGTGTGAAACGTGGCGTACTAGCCACTGGTTGAGATATGATTTATGGTTCCCGACCATGGATGGAAGCATGGTGTGTTTGATCTGCCACGAGCTGGAGCATGATTGTAATTGGTCAAATACTGAAAATCAAATCAAGATGATGAACCGTATCTAACTGAAGGATATTTGGACTAGCCGGCACGTGAAATATGGTATTTGTGATACCAGCTTGGGCTGAGATGTGGTTGTCGGCTATAGATGGAAACGTAGTGTGTGGTTGGTCTACCATGAGTTGGAGTATAGATGGATCTAGTCCAGTGCTGAAATGATAATATTGTCAAGATTAGAACCGTGTTAACCAATTAATGATAAGTAATCTCACTGAATGATTGCTAAATAGAATGACTGATTGGTGATATATGATGTGTTTGACAGAATTGTGATGATTTTATTCAATTATCAAATTGATGATGTATGAATCTTATTATTTTTCTATTAGTTATATATATTTGTTAAAAAATATTTTATATTCATACTGGTATGAGTGTGGGAGATTCTTAGTGGGCTATAAAGCTCACAATCATTTTTTTCAGAGCTATAGGACACAATTTCGGATGGGTTTAACCAGGATTTTGAGTAGTGGAGTCATCTTATAGGCCTTGCACGATTTCTAGGGCTTCACTTTATGGTTCATGTGGCCGTGTTGCGTGGTTGAATTGGTTGTTGGTTATGGGGTGTGACACATGGGCATGCATGGAAGGCTATTTTTTGTTGATTTTATTTAAATTTGGGCCTATGTGACTATTATGTGATTGTGCCCAAAGCACAATAAAATGGCATGAATTTTTTATCGAGAGTGGAAGAATTGTTCTGATTTGGCAATGATTTTTTAAATTTTATAATTTTTTCAATTTTTTAGTTTGAAAATATGTTTTTTATTCAAAAATTACAGATGCAATAAAAACTTATAATTTTGGTGTCATAGTTTTGATCTTCTTTAGATCTACAACATATCATTAAATGACACCAAAATACAAAAATTTAAGATGGCTTCTCCCTATGTTTTTTAAATTTTTGCCAATTTTTGGCCTGAATTTTTTTTTTTAAAAAAAGACAAAATAAGTGAGGAGCTACATTACCTGATTTCAGTGAGATCCCAAGTTGAAATCCATTGAAATGGCCTAGGTTTGGGCTATTTCATTTTTTTTAAATAGAAAAGGTCTATGGCTACTGAGAACCTCTTGTGGGTTCTCAAAGCCCTCATGGGGCTTTATTCTTTGTAAAGCCCGGCTCTTTTGGACCGAGTTACTTGGCCCAAAACAGGAAGAACTCATTGGATTGCATGTGAGTCGGGAAGAGTTGGAGAAGAGGAAACAAAAAAAAAAAAACTCCCAATTGGAGCTGCCTTTCTTCTTCAAGTTCATCTAGCAGAGAACTCTCATGGCCGCTGACTTTCCCTCCATGGATCTCCGATCCATCTATAAGAAGACCCCTTTCCTCTCCTCTAGTGTCTACTTTGAAATCCCTAAAATAGAGAATGGTTTTCATGAGGATTGCTTGGAGTTTCACCGCCGGATTCAGCTGTGAGACCTCGTCGGAGTTGAGGTAACAACCTTAGCTCTTCTTTCCTTTCTTTTCTGGTTGATGGGCCACCATCTTTGCCTTGATTCAAGCCAGCAAATTGCCGGATTGGGTAGAGAAATGGGTCTTCCCTGTTTTTCTACTTGTTTTCTTTATCGATCATTGTTGGTTGGAGGCCTTCGTAGGGGTCATCGCCCTACTATCACCAAGCATTGCTGAGGGTTGCCGGCTTTGGACTCTTCTACTGCCATGTTTGAGAGGGAAAGGGGGAAGGAGGGGGCAGTCCCTTGTTTGAAGAAGACAAGGGAGAGAGAGAGATTTATTCTCTCCTCTTTTCTCTCTCTACCTTTCAATTTCTACCTTTTTTTTCTGTCTTGTTGGATTTAGGGATTCATAAAAAAAAAGGAAGAAGACTAGATTCTATGTTTCCTTCTATGTGTTCTCTCTCACTTTGATTCTCTCTATGTGCGCCTGTGGAGGGGGGGGGGACTAATGGAGGATCTTTAATTTTTCTCTATGGACCATGAGTGGGTTTCAGTTGAAGGTCCCGAACTGGCATTGCTATAAGAACTTATTGTGTTGGCCTTCATCCCGAATATTGTTGACCATCCTGAAACCCATAATTGGTAACCCCATATCTACTATCCTTCCTTAGATGGGTTATCGGTTTCTTGACTTAATGGATTAGGTTGCACCATTCTAATTGATTCGTGCCCTCAGTGCTGTTGTCGATCGATCTTGTTCCTATACAGGTCTCACTTTGATTTGTGGACGAGTGCAGTCATCTGACTAAGAAGAAGTCTAGCATGAGGTTCTACACCGTGGCTCTTAAATCGAGGTATAACCCAAATTTCATATTTATTTCACCTTGAATTAAGTTAGATATGAGAATTAGATTTAAGAGTACTTTGGATATTAGAGCTTTAAAATAGGAATCTAACAAGCTTTTGCTATTTCTTGTGCTAATGGTTGATCGAGGATGTGTTGAGATTATATTATTGATTTGGACATTCTAGTTGTGAACCGATAAAACCTGTTCCAGAGTTGTCGTCACTATATATGTGTATTAGCGATTGATGGTAAGATTATATGGGTATGATGTACTTATGTTGATCACATTGTAAGCTGAAATTGATTTAATGAGATCAACATGTCATAATCAGATGGAAAGGATATGGTTTGGATTGGTCTCGTCATGTGGAACAGCCTCCATGGACTTACGCATGGGAATTCTATCCGATAAAGATGGTAGAATAGCTTGCTATGAGCTTATGCCTGGGACAGCCCCCACGGGCTTATGCATGGGAATTTGATCCGAGAAAGATCATGAAAATTTGATCCGACAAAGATCGAGGCGTGATCTTGGTTAGTTCAAAGTCAGAACGAAAAAGAATAAGAAATTTGAAATTGTGATAAGGAGAACAAATGACAAGACATGAGACTTAATACTGAATAAAAGGATTCACTTGTTGACATATGGTGACATCTTTTTTGACAAGACATATATTTGATAATGGATTATATAATTATTTGAGCTATTCTGGATATGTGATATGAGATTTGGTGCTTGATGCTTATTGCTACTTTCAAATTATATTATAATATTGGTGTGGATGTGCAGAGATTTTTACTGGACTGTAAAGCTCGCTCTCCATTTTTTTTCTTTTTCAGAGTTACAGGATGCTTGTACTTGGCTATGGTTGGGATCTTGATAAAAAAGGATCGATTAGATAAAGCATCATTAGTAACAGTTGGATGATCGAGTTCTGTAAATTATACAAGATTGATATTTGTTAATGTAGAATTATTTATTATGAATTAAGATCGATAGTATTCATGGGATGCCGAGGTTGTAAGGAATTTTATAGGTCTTGCATATTCTTTAGGGTTTACCTTAGGGAGTATGTGGCCATCATGTATCCGACTTGGATGCTGGGTTCGGGGCGTGACATTATCATGCGCATGATGCTTGAGTGCCATTTTTTTTGGGGGGTTCCTACATGTGGCACATGAGGACGTGCACTAGATGTGACTGAATGCCATAATGGGCTCCGTCCAGAGCCCAAACCAGTCATTTCGAAGCGGTTGGAGCATTTATTTTTCATGTTGAACAGTCGAACTATCTTGGTTTAGGGATAGGACAGTACGGTATGGTACATCCCATACCATCTGATTTGGGATGGTGTGGCATACCATGTTTGAGACTATTTTTTAATCTTCTTCTTCCTTGTGATGCATCATTATCTAACTTGTTTCTGCTTGTATGCATGGGAATTCCACATACCGGTCTGCAACTAGGAAGCTTGCACTTTTAAGAGCTAGTAATCAAAGATCATTATTGAAATGATGAGAATGAGAATTGATATATGATTTTTTCAACTTTTGCAATGAAACCAATTTATGAGTGGTGGAGGCTGGTGCAGATGGTAGGCAACAAATTAGTGGATGTAAATGAAGTCTTTAGCATATTTTTATTGATTTTATGCATAGTATGATTGAGAAATAAACAAGGGCTTGGGCTATTCTATGTACTTGGTTAGTGGTTTCAACATCTGTTTGTACAGTCATATCCACTTTTTAGCAATGTGTATATAATTGACCTTGACAATTTTGGTCAATCAGGAAAAAATTGACTTTTTTTGTTCACAGGGATTTTATTGCATTGTTTCCTTTTAGTTGCAAGCATTCAATTTGAGTCATCTTGAGGAGAAAATGCATACCAAATTCATTGGAAAGTAAATCAAATATTTAGAGATAATAGTCGCCACGTAATGAATATCATCATCAACTTCTTGGTAGGGTGCATGTTTCAATTATTTTGAGGATTTGTTTGGGATGAAGTGTTGCCACTCTATTGAGAGAGGATCGTGCAGTTCTTTGCTTTTTGCCTTTTTTTTTTTTGTTTCAAAGTTGGTAATTGTGAATTCTCAGTGGTTTTGTATGACTTCTGGCTTATTACCTCTGGATTTTTAAGCAGAATTTTGTCATAACACATTTAATGTAAAATTCTGCATCATCCTCTCTAATATCGTATTTTTCTTTCTTTCTTTTAACAGGTAAATAGAGCTTTCTATGAGCAAAATGCTGAAAATTTCTTCTTGTTAGGCAAGCTGCATTTATTTACATTTGCTTGAATTTTTTTTGTCCCTCCTGTTAGCAATCAGTGATTATAGGCAATCAGTCCAATTCCAAAATCTGAATGAGGAGAAGCAAAACATACATCTAGAGGTGCGTTCTACCACTGCAGGAAAAGTTGCTCGACCTTTATTCAATCTTTTATTTATTTCCCTTCTTGTATCTGTACTTTATGATATTCAGGTAGTTAGAGGTGGTAGGAGAATTGAGGTCTCAATATATGATCTTGTAGTTGGTGACGTCGTTCCTCTCAAAATTGGCGATCAGGTAGGCATGTGTTGAGCAACTCTGGTTTAATTAATCTTTTGAACTGCACTTATTGTGAACTGGCCATTTGCAACCTGTGTTCTAGGTCCCTGGAGATGGCATTTTAATCAGTGGTCATTCTCTTGCAATCGATGAATCCAGTATGACGGGGGAGAGCAAAGTTGTGAGTTTCTGTCATTCTCATTTCTATCATAATTATGTTAGTTTTATCTAATAGTGACACAATTAATTATCAATAAAACCCAAACTCACTTGTCTTCATATGTTGGCATTCTTTCAACCTTTTTACATTGAACCCCCTATTTATTAATATTTTGTGATATAATCCTGCACATGCTTTTAGCGTGTGAAGGGATTTTCACTTACACCTTGCAAAATAAAAGCCAAAATCCCCTGAATTTTTTTCATTCTATAGAATGTTGCATGAAAACTATTAGTTTGTAAATTTCTAAGAAATTGTTGATAAAAGCCCCACTGTTGTAGTTTAACATTAACAAAGATAAAATTTTTACATACATAACCTCTTACCTTCACTATTTTCATTTAAAATATTCAATTTCATGTCCATGAACAGCTATTGGGAGTTCTTGCACAATTCAAAACGAAATTTAAATTTGTAAATCTCTCTCTTGTTCCAAGAGCCTTTTTGTTACACTTATAAGATGTGCTGAAATCTTATGATGTTTTATTTTAGATCCACAAGGATCAGAAGGCACCATTTTTGATGTCTGGATGCAAAGTTGCTGATGGTTATGGTAATATGTTGGTGAGTGCTTTTTTTTGATTGATTGATAGCCTAAACAGGTTTCCACTAGCTGTATATGAACTTGGAGTTTCATGTGTTAAACACTTGGCTGGACACTATCTTGCTGTCAACATCTTGACTCTATTAATTGTGCCCATTAGATTATTAGCAAGTTGTTACATTAATTGTTCAAATAATCTTAAGATGAAGGAATTTTATAGATAGAGTACAATGTATGTATTGTCAAATTGCACGTACAAATAAAGGGAGATTCTTCATTAGACTGTTATATTCTGGGGCTATGTTACTCATTTTCTTTTGTAAATCAGCCCACCAGTAAGGTAGGCAATTCTTGTTTACTGTCCTGATCTCCTTGCATCATTGCATTTTAACCAGGCTTATATTGACTATTTTACCTATTCTATGACTAATTGAAAGGATACCACCCACTCATGTTCCCAGTTTGTAGAGATTTTGGTAAGAACTAAAGGGATTCAAATGGGCAAAACTCACTAAAGATATACCCTCTGATGTCTGATTGCAAGGCAGCAAAGTGCACATATCATAAATGAGTAAAACCTAAGATGCGAAAGGAAAACACCAATCAAACCAAAAGGATTTCCTTTATTAGTAAAAAGAGAAGGCATAAAGAGAGAGCTTCTCCAGTGTACATGAGTGAGCAGAAAAGAACACAACAGAGTAAAAGCAGGTTGCTCCTCCTCCACTAACATGCTTCACCACGTGTCTCATCATCCAGGCATATTTTATGTTGGCATCCAAGACATGCCACCCTGAGGCGTTGCCAACACGAATGGTGGTTGGATTAGTCCCTCTAGTGACAAATTCCCTACCCCATTGAGCACATGTCTGAGTGGTTCTTGTTCATGCCTTTTAGTATTTGTACTGCACAGACATGGCTGAAGTCTGATTGAAGCTCCAGCTTGGGTAGCTGTGGCTTAACTGGACAAGACCCTAGGTTTATGGGAACACCAAGGGAGATGATCAACTCAGTTTGCTACATTCAGCAATTGTAGTTCAAGAATAGAAGAGCAACGGCAGCAAAGGATCTGGAGGCAGACCTTGATGAAAATGGAAAGCCAGGCTCAAGTCCTTTTGTGGGCGTATGTAGAGAATGACAGCTGAGTACAGCTGAGCCAGCAAGGTGGTCGTGGAAGTAGTGAAAGGGAGAGAATGATAGATGGTAATGAAAAAAAAGGGAAAAATTGGTAGGAATTAAGTGGGTGTATTTGTTAGTTTGTCTTAAGGTGGCCATTAAGTGGCTTCTAGTATCTTACATGACAGATTAATGATGGCGAGATGGAGAAAAATAATTGAACAATAATATTAGATTAATTCATAGGAATGTAAAGATAGGGTGTTTCTTTAAAGAAAATCAAAAGAACACCCTTTTGGTTTTTGTTGTTTTGGTTGGGGGGGTGGGGGGGTACTACAAAAATTCTGTCTACATGTTTGTTTTGAATGCATATGGATGTTGATATAATATTGCTGGTACCATTTGTTTATCGTTTAAGAAAAGAGAGAAAAATTGAAAATGGATATGGAGAGAGTACTTCGGGAAATGGATGAGATCCATAGGAGATAGATGTCCATCTGTATGTTGAAGGGGAAAGAAGATTCAACATAGTGAATAGAGATTTAGTTTGAAGGGTACAAGATGACTAGAAAAGAGAAGGAATGCAAATACTAATTTTTGGAGGACTTGGCTTTGATTAGGAACCAACACCAACATAGGTGTTCGTGACAATCGACAAATAAGGATACTCTGTTAGTACTAGAAAAATTATGTAGGGAACTTTTAGTTTTTTTTTAAGTTTGGTAGTTGCTTGACCTTGTGGCTTATTTTTAATTTTATTCAGGTAACTGCTGTTGGGATCAATACTGAATGGGGGTTGTTGATGGCCAGTATTTCAGAGGATACTGGTGAAGAAACTCCTTTGCAGGTTTGTTTCTTATTTTGATGATATATTTTTTGAATTGTATTGCATTAAACAACTTGCTATGTTTGACTTTTCATGGGTGGCTTGTTCTCCAACAGGTACGCTTGAATGGTGTTGCTACTTTCATTGGCATTGTAGGGCTCGGTGTAGCTGTTGTGGTTCTTGTAGTCCTTTTGGTTAGGTAGGTTACTATTACTCATGTAAACTATAACAATGTTTATATTTTGAAGAGTTAAAGACTTACAGTATTGTCTTTTATAAACATATTTTTCAGATACTTTACCGGACATTCTAAGAACCCTGATGGTTCTGTGCAATTTATAAAGGGACAGACAAGTGTAAAGTCTGCGGTGAACGGAGCCATTAAGATCTTGACAGATGCAGTATGTACTCATACTTCAGATTTTGCCGGTTTGTATTTTTTATAAATTTTTCTAAGGTCTTTCCCGGAAACAAAATATAACTAGGTGACTATTGTGGTTGTTGCGGTACCTGAGGGGCTTCCATTGGCTGTCACCTTGACGTAAGTATGCATAGTCTCTGTAATCATTTGATATTGATTATTTAGTTGTTACCTTGATGTAAGTATGCATTGTTTCTGTAATTATTTTTATCTGATATTGATTATTTAATTTCCTGTTTTCTTTCAATACCCTGATATTTATTTTGTTTATTTCAGCCTGGCATACTCAATGCGAAAGATGATGGCTGACAAGGCTCTGGTATATCTCTTTCTTAGACCCTATTACAAATGTTTCCTCACATGTATCTCTGATGGTGTTAAAATGATTGGGCTACAGGTACGTCGGCTTTCAGCATGTGAAACTATGGGGTCAGCTACGACAATTTGCAGTGATAAGACTGGAACTTTGACCCTGAATCAGGTATGCCTTCATGGTTACAGTTTGCTGTATATGCACACATAAAAGTAGATGCAGAAATGTGTAACTGTTGTTATTTGGCTTTTAATAGGGGTAACTGACACCTGCTCCTCCCATTTTACAATCAATCCCTTTTGACAGAATTCCATTCCTGCTCCTTGGCATAAGTCACAAGTAGATGTAAAAAATTCTAGATATTGTAGCTTGGCTTTTAATGGGCTAACTGAAAAATTGTCCTTCATCTAACGACTTTCCCTGTTGATTGAATTTTATTCCTGCTCCTTTATTTCAATTGATATTAATATACGCACTTCAGTGTTAACTGTGTGCAAAGCAGATAACATCGTACAGAAACAGCTGCAAATGTGTGCAAAACAGGCATTAGTATGTGCAAGACACTGGCCTAACTGTATACAGGGCTAATATAAAATGCAAAGTGTGTATGGGCTGCACATAAAATGGTAGTCAACAAACGGACCGGGTGTCAAGTTCTCTCTTTTAATATGATGAGCTCATTTTGCAGAAGTAGAACTTTCCCATTTTCTTTTGCCAAAGTATTTGAATTGTTTATATTTTAATTTTAAATGTTTTTAATTCATGTTCTAGATGACTATCGTGGAGGCATACGTTGGTGGGAAGAAGATAGATCCTCCAGACAATATTGAATCGATGTCTTCTACTGCAATATCTCTTTTAATTGAAGGAATTGCACAGAATACAACGGGCAATGTGTTTGAGCCAGAGGTAAACACGGTTGAAACTCTCTAACCACAAATTGATTTGTTATGTGTGTGACCATGATGAAGATGAACAATTTTTGAATCATAGTTCTGTATTTTTTTTTCTTCTTTTTGATTTTGATGTGTAACCTAAAATTGTTTGTCATGAAAGTAGAGATGGTATCAGGCTTTTTGGATTCCAGGGTGCTCTAAGATACAACATATACTTTTTAAGCTCGTTTGATTGCTTAACCAACCTCTCTAATCCTAAGTAGAGGATGTGAAGAAACTGGTGGAGAAATGGTGGTAAGCCATTGATCCCCCATACTTGAGTTTCTGGGGACATTGGAATCCATCACTTAAAAATCTTAAGATGTTGGATCAGCGGCCTCCCTTGATTCTTCAAACTTATGCGGCCTTCTATTTTCTTTGTCCAGCCCTTTGCACTTGAACGCTTACAGCATTGGTCATAAAAAATGCCCTCAAATATATCGGTCACTTTGAATCTAGTTATACTTGTTAAGCCATGCTAATACAAAGTTCTAAATAAACATATATTTTGAACAAGGATTTCACACATGCACACCCCTAGAATCTGCTGCATCTGCTTAGGAACTGTATGGAAGCAGTTACTTGTTTAGAAGAGATCTTTTTTTATTTTTATTTGGGTAGGGCTAGTGGACAAGAGTTACCTTCAAGTCTTGACTACAATATATAAAGATGAGGGCCGATCATGATTCTCAGGTGGAACAACGAAATTTTCCTTAATGAGCATAGTCAAATCTTCTTTTTCATGGCCGTATCATATTTGATGTTCTCCACACCTGATTGGCTAGTTTGAAGGCTTCGAGCTAGCAGTTGAAAGGATAGGGCCCTAGGAGGCAGCTGTTTCCAACAATTGGAATTTAGAGTACGTGGGTGCAAGCTTTCTGAAACGCATGATAGTGTAAGACTTTTAGAACAAAAACAATTGATCCATATGCAATTAGCCTTTTTTTTTTTTTTGCTTAGGAACATGTCAAGCATATTCGGCCCATTCCTTGTTTGTTTCCTTAATTGTTGGCTACCACATACATGTTGTCCAAAGCTAACAAATCCTACCCTTTCTTGGATGTGGACCGCTCTCTTGTATTGGTTTACTTCGATTTCCATGATCATAGCTATCTGCTTTGTCCCAACTATTGGGATTGGCTATATGGTTCTTCATATGCTAAGCTTTCATATTTAAGGCCACTTTGAATGTTATTTCTATTCCACATCTATTTTGAATCATTAAAGAAACTTGTTTCCACCCCCTAATCTTTATCTGTTCCTAGCTGAAGGCCCTTCTCATGCGCACAACCTAGCACATGCACAATGTTAGTGCATCAAAATAATCAGCCACCTTAAACATCTTACTGACCAATCTCTTATTCATCTGTATTATGTTTATGCGCATGGAGCCAATGAACCACCATCACACACAACTGAATTGCCCCATGGATCAACCATGTCCTTGTGGCATGGTATTGACCATCTGGTGCCAAACAACTTATTGACCAATCATTGGAAAGCACCCTAGCCAGCAAAGGACTCGGCATCAAAGTTACAAATAAGTGTTGAAAATCCCGGAATCACGCAAGGCCATCTGACCATGTTTCAAAAACTGTTGTAGTGGGATGATATGATTGATGCCGTGCCATTCTGACACAAAACTGCCACCAGCACAGGTGCCGAGATATCGAAACCAGCTGTGCTTGTAGGTTCCAACTATACTAGTCGGTACCAATATATACCTGTAGTATAGTGTATTGGCTGTGCCAGTTGGTATTGATGGTTTTTCCATTTTCTTGAAGTTGCAATTTTGGCATCAATTGTTGATATTGGTATTATACCATTCTAGTACTGCACCATTCTAATAAAAATGGTATGGTGTTAGGTCCTAATATTTTAAACCTGGCATTTGACTTAAATAAATTGTTGATGTTGTAGTCATAGTGTATAACATATGATGCTTCTAACTATAATATGGGCCCTCTTTGCTCTGAGGTGTTGGTGGTGTCCTCAAATTCCTAGCTACGGTGAGCGCTAGGTTGGTCCTGCATGTGTGATACTTGACCAGGTGTGCTTTAAAGGTTGTCTTAATGGATGATTAAGAAGAACTTGAAGATTTTGTAGCCTTGTGAATCTAAGAACTAGTCAAGGCAAGGGCAGAGGTAGGATCTTTCCCAATGAGAGACTAACATAATTCATATATCAAAAATAATCCTATAAAATAATAAAAATTATTTGAAATCATCTCATTGAAAGCAAAGAAAATTATTTTCAATAATACATTATATATGATTTTATGCAAGGATTTAGATTCCAACAGGACGTCCCACGGGACACCAGGATGGAGTACCATCCCATGTGTCGAGATAGGGTGTCCCGCTAATATTTTAGCATCCTAATCAGGACATCTTGAGGCATCAGTTGTCCCAAGTGTCAGGGTAGGGAGGGACGGCGGCGCATCCTGTTCCATGAGAAAATCGGGACAACTCCGTCTCATGGGATTTAAAACCTTGATATCTTATGCATATTGTTTACAATTGAGTGGAGATTTATCTTTTAGACTTTGAGCTACTTCGAAATAATCAATGCTACAATCTGAAAGACACACAATTCTGCTGCTCTACCAATAAGAAGGATAAGAGTATTAAAAAGGTTATTCAAAGTTTTCAAACTTTTGTTCATCAAAATACAAAAACGGATGAAAACAACAATAAACAAACAACTAACTGATTCTATAGCTGTATATTTTCTATGAAAGGAAGGGTATTATACATTACATATGTAATTTGTGTAAGAGAGAATGGCAACTGAGAGACGGTTGTTACTTGCATGGAGTGTTAACTTTTCATGGTGGTATGGGTGCATCATGGATGAGGTTAAAAGAAAAAAGAATAGATTGTAGGTGAAGAGAAATAACTGAGTTGATTTTGGAAGGCTGAATGGTCACCATTTAAAAATGATGAGAAGGAAAGGAGTTGATATAATTGTACTAGGTGAAATTTTTGGTGACATGATGGCCTAGGCCTTTTTATTATTGCTTTTGTCATTGTTGGAAGCAAGTAATCTATCGCCAAGTCCATCCATAATTCATTGTCAGGAAGACATTAGGGGAAAGCGACTGGCTGGTCTGTTTTTCTTTTGAACTCCTAACTTGGTCGGATTCTGCTGTAACTATCTTATTTAGAAACAATTCAAAATATGTGCTAAAACTTTTGTGATGCAGAAATTTAGGAAATTTAGGGACCTCCAGTTTTTATTTGGGGGGAAGGAGTATGATTTGTCTGGTTCTCTTTGAAAGAATGAGGTGAGTGTGGGGGCTGGATATGTAGGGATTTTTTCCACATAGCTATGTAGTAACTGGTTGAGGGATTTTTATGCTGCTGGGTCTTGGGTAACTCTGCTGCATGTTATCATAAGTAAGGAGATCTTCAGCAGACCTTGGTTGTGGGTGAAAATACTCTTATCGAAAAATGCAAGGGAGATGGCTTTCTTTTCTAAGCAAGGGGAAATAAATCATTCTGGAATTATTTTTCATTTGCAAGTAACAGTTGCTGGTTGACTCAAGATATATATGAATGCAGTGGTTTATGCTTATTTGCAGGCATTCATATGTAAGATAAGGCATATTTTAGAACAAGTGATGCATACCCCCTATGTATGGAGTGAAGAAGAATGAAAAAGATAATAGAATGAAAATTTAGGAACAAAAGGGAGAAAAAAAGGAGGCGAAGCTGCTATTGAAAAAGAAACAACAAACACAATGAACTTGAAAAGAAAAGAAAGTGCATAGTTATTTCTGGCCGGAACCTCTCATAAGTGGCACTTATATCAAAATATCGAAGTGGAGTTAAATAAGGTTCCTATCCTAAGAGTTTCTGTTTTAGTAATATAAATTAGAGATGATTGCCAGGTACCTAAGAGTCTTTTTCTATGCTAATGGTCGAGAATTGACCTCTGCATTTCACATATTATGTTTGTACTTGCAAAATTCTTATATTTTTTATTTTGCTGCCTTTGTGCATGAAGTAGTGATGACTGTATGTTTTGGGAACATTTCTTGGTAATGCTTCATCAACATGTGAGCACTTCCATATTTGCCAAAATGCTTGAATGTTAAATATCTCGTATTATGTTTTTACTCAGTTTTTTTGGCTTTTTTTTATAAATATTGTGAACTGTGAAACAAACAAAATTTTTCTTCTATTCTATAATAACTGAAAGCTTTTAATATTAATAGAGTGGTGGGACTATTGAGGTTACTGGGTCACCTACTGAAAAGGCTATCCTTTCTTGGGCAGTCAAGGTACTAAATCATGTTGTTTATGCTGTTTTGTTTATCTTATTTCTTTTCTAATTTCTAATCATGGTGATGATCTTCTATAGCTTGGCATGAAGTTTGATGATGCAAGATCGAAATCTTCAATTCTTCACGTCTTCCCCTTCAATTCTGAGAAAAAGCGTGGTGCTGTTGCAGTGCATGTGGTAATCACATACTGTAATGATGTAACATTTTAGAAGCTGTATTACTATACTTGCTGAAAACAAGAACAAGCCTTGATATTTTTTTCTTTTCTTTGGCAAGATTTAAATTTTTTATATTTTGATATACGAATGCAACTAACATGTGGTTTTGAAATATGGGTTTGTTCGCTATGATAATAGTTTTGCATAATTCTGTGCTATATGAATTATCAGACCATGTGTCTTATGTACTTGTAGCAGCAGTTTCTTTAGGCCATGTATCATTGGTGTTAGCTATAAACTAGTGAGAACGTATCCAGAGAACAATCTTTGTAAGCCATGTGCCCCTTTAAGACATTGTATTAGTTAAAAATCCATTCTTGGCTACTGCTGGTTTGCTGGGCACGTAAATTTTAATTACATACACCAACATTATAATTACTTATCTATGCAACATGTAAAGCTCAAAAATGCTTGCTTCAAATATGCAGTGTTGGTAACTTAATAAATAGACTTCCTAGAGTACTCAGACATATGCAGTGTCAGTTATCTGATATCTTTCTCTTTTCATGCTTGCTTTTGTAGTATTTTTCTTAAGAATGTTGTATGATTATCATGATCTTGATCGTGCATTTTGGTTCTTGCCTGCTTGTAATTGCAGGGAGGTTCTGAAGTTCATGTACATTGGAAAGGCGCTGCTGAAATTGTTCTTGGCACATGCTCACACTGGCTTGATGCAGATGGTTTGGTGCAGCCAATGACCTCAGACAAGGTAAAGCTCTCTTTATGTCTTTCTTCCATCCTTACCAAGGAAGAAGTTTCTGATCTATCGTATTATTACAGGCTGATGCATTTAAGAAATCGATTGAAGATATGGCAGCAGTTAGCCTTCGATGTGTTGCTTTTGCTTACAAAACATATGACTTGGAAAAAGTTCCAAATGAGGAACAGAGAGTCAACTGGCAGTTGCCTGAGGATGACCTGATTCTACTTGGTATTGTTGGCATAAAGGTATGTGGTGAGACATGTAACTGACAGTAATCTAGTTTGTTACTGAAAATTTTCTCTATTCAATGTTCTCATATTTTCTTAGATGACTCTTGATGAAGCTCTTTGCTTCCTATTCACTTTTGTTGGAGACTAAATACTCAATGTTACTTCCACTATGGAAATGAGAAGGAATGAGTAATTACAGTGTATTGGAAAATGTGAATGTTATAGAGTTTGTTTAGGCCAAATATAATGCTTCTTGATAATTTTGTTATGCATGGGCCCTTTTTAACATGCTTGGTAAATTTTACAGTTGTTCCCTAGTTTGACATGCAAATAACCTAAGTCACTGCTCGGAGTGCAGTAGTACTATTTTCCCTCTAAGTCATCTGAGTAATAAAGCCTGTATTGTATCAGCCTGATTCAAAAGGAATTTAGATTGAATGGTACCAGCATTCATCAATTAACATATTTGTTTTTTTTTCTTTTTTTTTTTTTTGTGTGGGGGGGGGGGGGGGAGTGTGGGGGGGCTCTGTTTTTTTGGTGATTTGTGGTAAGATAAGATAACAGACCAATGGAGTTCAAATAACATCCATCAAGGTAATTTCTCATGTTAATGACGTTCCATCATTTCATTATTGGAGTCCTAACAGGTGTCTTCTTAGCGTGATATAACAGCTGAGCTTTTTAATGCATTGCATCTCATTTCTTTTTATTATGTTTATTTTATGTTGATGTTGTCCTTCATTTTGGTACTGAATTTATAGACTTTCAGGATCCTTGTCGACCTGGGGTCAAAGATGCTGTAGAGCTATGCACTCATGCAGGCGTCAAGGTACTCTTCTGTAACTAAATTGGGCATAAAACAAAAGCATTTTATAGTTGTTGAGTTACCTTGGGAGTTGGGAATCTTTGACCTCAATGAATTTGACATCAAAATCAACTGTGAAAGTGGCTTGGCATAGATAATTGCTTGTTTAACTTACTGATCAATCAGTCATTGCATGAGTGTTTTATTTTTTCTAAAAAGAAGAAAAAAAAAAGACCAACTTCCATTTTGAAGTGAGCTTCAAATAAGATATGCTATTATTATCCATTCAGTAAATTTTTAACCATCTATGAGGGATGTGTTCTCTAGACATGCTTTAACATATCATTTAACTTTGATAAATCATTTTGAACAAGTAGGTACGCATGGTCACCGGGGACAATCTTCATACAGCTAAAGCTATAGCTCTAGAGTGTGGGATACTTACAGATGCAAATGCTTCAGAGCCCACTATTATAGAGGGAAGAGTATTTCGTGCCAAGACTGGTCCAGAAAGGGAAAGAATTGCTGAGAAAATAACTGTAAGACAACAATAGTCTTCTTTTGTATATTTAAGCAACACCACTTCTTTCATTCTGATTTTGTCAAATATCAGAAGGGCATTAATCTTTTAGACACTTCAAAGGAATTTATATCAAAATAATGATTGCTATCATATATATACAAAGAAAGCTAGAATCTATTCTTGTCAACCTGTCACTTAAAATTTTTGACTTGGAGTATTGCAGCACATGGTAAAATACTAATATGTATTATTCATCTTTCAATTTCAAAATTTAATTTGGTTAGAACGGGTGTACAGATTCCCTCCTTTCTATAGTGAGTTATTTTTAACAAGATCTCTAGCCTTTTTTTTTCTTTGTTGATTAATGGAAAACTATCACTGTATCATTTTGCCCATTTCTCTTGACTTCAGATAGATTTTTATATTTGTTTTACGAAGCATTTTAGGCTTTTACTAATACGCATCCTGAAAGTTGTATTTTCTCTTATTATGGGTTTTGGTTATTATGAAGTTTCTTTGTTACTCTGGCATGGATATAATATCTAATCCTCCTGAACCCTGGCAGTTTAATGTGATGAGCACTGTTAATAAGAATATAGAAACTATGTGGTGGAATTGTCTCAGCCATTTCTCTGTGTCTCTCTCTCTGTTTCTCACACTCTCTTTTTCTCTGAGTCACTCACACTCATTCATTTAATGCCTTGGTCGCTGCATCCAAGGGGTCATACTTTCTCCATGATCTTGCTTGTGCTTTTTTGACATCACCGTTAAAATTTCTTCAGAGCTTGGTGTTTTTGTAAATGATCACATGAATATGACAAAAAGAAAAATAAATTCAATTAATTTATAACTAATCTTGCTTCTGCTTCTGACCATATACTTTATCTTGTAAAGTTTCGCATACTTCTGAATTATGTTATTACTGCAACCAAGAAAATTTGAAATCAATTAATGTTCTAACTATATGCCATATTCTAAAATCTAGTTACTGATGAGTGATAAACTAATGTATTATAAAGATATCTGCGAATATGGTATTCATAAGATGAATCTATACATTATACAACATGTGCTTGTAAGCTTAAGAAGCTTTCTGCACATGCATTCACTATTTCAGGCACTTAATCCTCCCTGCTTTGTTTTAACTTTTAAGTGTTGTTGTTTGCACTTCAATTCCCATTTGATCCATGTATTTTTGACGTCGTAGAAAAATAATCTGGATAGCAGCAATTGATTTAAATTTGAAAATTCTTTTACAGGTGATGGGAAGGTCTGCCCCCAGTGACAAGCTTCTCCTTGTACAGGCACTAAAGAATCTAGGTCATGTAGTTGCCGTCACAGGAGATGGCAGTAATGATGCTCCTGCATTGCATGAGGTCTTCAATTATATCTTCTCTCATGTGGTGAAGCTATAATACAGTGTATGGGATTGCTTGTTCAACCTCATTTTTGGTTTTCAGGCAGATATTGGTCTTGCAATGGGCATTCAGGGAACAGAAGTAGCTAAAGAAAGCTCAGACATCATTATACTAGATGACAATTTTGCATCAGTTGTGAAGGTATATGTTAAAATTATGGCCTTAGCTTTGTTTTAGCTGCTAGATGGAAGCGGGGTATGTTATTTCTCTTTCTTCTTCTTCTTCTTTTTCTATATAGGTTGTCCGCTGGGGTCGTTCTGTATATGCAAATATTCAGAAATTTATCCAGTTCCAGCTCACTGTCAATGTTGCAGCGCTTGTAATTAATGTTGTTGCTGCGGTTTCATCTGGTGATGTTCCTTTGAATACTGTCCAGGTTAGATAAGAAAATCTTTGCAGACTTTGTTGGTTGTGGATCAGAAGACTTGTTTTGAATTAGAAGACTTGTTTTGAATTAGAAGACTTGAACCAAAACTAAAATGAGATCTAGCCAGCTAGATAGTCTAACATGACATGCTTAGTCAAACAACAAACCTGCTGCTTGTTTGCCAAAAAAATGCATGTGAGGTTGCTACTTTGTTTGTACTGATAAAAAAGAGAACAGCAATTTTGACTTTCATTTTCAATGATATTACCTGCCAAATAGAACTCAGAGGTGTTGAATATAAACATGATGCGCTCCCAAAAAAAACTGTGTTGTACTCTTCATGTGCTACTTCACCAATTTGTATGGCTTCATCCTTGTCTGAACAGCTCCTTTGGGTCAATCTCATCATGGACACACTTGGAGCGCTTGCATTGGCGACAGAACCACCAACAGACCGCCTCATGGACAGATCTCCTGTTGGTCGAAGGTTGCAAATGTTTCCATTTTATTAATATATACAAGAATTATTGAGAAATTTGATGTCTGCAATGTACTGAAGTAGTCTGCCACCTGGCTGGTTAAATCCTAATACCAGTTTTGTTCTGCCTGTCTGTTATAAGCATGTAATCATCACGTTAGTTTCATTAGCAGGGAATATTTTGAGCAAGATGCTGATGGTCGAACTAGTGTAGCTTCATTCAGTTATGAATATATGACATCCAACACGTGCATAAATTGATAAAGACAATGGAGAACAGTGAGCTATCTTAATATAGCTAAGAAAGAGATCTGTTAGTGTTTTGTATATACCATTCATTAATTTGTTTGTAGGCTGAAAATGTACAGTCATTTCCACATCAATCTGGTACCTTTCCATTTAGGATGAGCAAGGAGCTGTATGCATAACGAAGATGGTTGTTTAAATTTCATTTGATTTAGGGCTTGCTTGTGTGCTTGATCACATAATATTTTTTGATATTTTTGACATGGTCAAGTGGATCACTAGAGGGTAAGGAGGAGACAAGTGTGAGGAATTGGTGGAGGCCATTTCTCTAGAGGCCCTATTGGCATAGCAGATTCCATCTGAAACAAGATGTAGTATCTCGAAAATCTTAATATTATGAGATCCATGAACTCCTTGATAATTCGAACTTCTTTGTCCTGCCACCTAGTTTCTCATCCATCCTTGTTTGTAGAGGAGATCACATGATAGATGAGAAGTTAAGCATCCAAGTAGGTCCTCAGGTTTTTGATCTGCTATCTATTTTTCCACCACCACCTTGGGATGCACATTGCACAAACTTGATATTGGGAACTTAGGTCCTTTTTATTAAGTCCGAATACATAGTGAAAATATTTATGATGATATGAATCTAAAATTTGTATTGATACATTAAATAGTTTGAACAGTCCTTCATAACATCGCTTTCCTGTCAGACAATCATTTTTGTAACTGAGAAAAGCATTAGTATGTAGAGAGAAAATGATGTTATTTATGTTGACTTTGGAAATTAACCTCAGGAAGAGGGGGAGTGAGATTTCAAAACTCTCAAAAATAGTTGTGTTTTGTTGGTTGGGTGATCATTGATGATATTTGCTTTGCTTATACTTCTATGACTTAAATCGTTGTTATGAGTAATGTGTTATTTGAAAAGAAACATATCTAATGGTATGAATATGACGTTTGATTTTCTTTTCAGAATGCCTTTGCCTAAAGTAGTGGTCTATTCGAAGTTTCTCATGCATAGTCTAGCCAATATCTATAGGAGTGTCAAATGGATATTAATCATATTTTTTAACCAGTTTTGACATATTTACAGAAGAGGTACTAATTCGTTAGAAGTGTTTGATTGGTGCCGCATGAGGTTCTTGAGTAGTTTATTCCCACATCTGTTGAATATAGGGTTTCGCCTTACCTAAGAAGAACTGCCTTTTATATTTCCATGCTTAGTTTTGCCAATTTTATGACCCCTGGTGGCACTTATTTGTTTCACACAGAGAAATCCGTGCTTTATTAATAGGAAGAATATCGTACATATAATGGCTAGATTTAGAAATGCAGGAAAAGATATGTATAGCTGACTTGAAGTAATTGGAATGTCTTGGTGGTTTGAGGATGTATGTAGATACTATCTGCTTGTAACTTTTGTCAAATAGTCCATTCAATGCAAGGAAGTGCTGTTTGGCTCACAGTGACTCAGGATTCTGTGTTACCTTGTTTCTGTATTTGACAGAACTATCTAGGATTTTGACTTGCATAGAAATAGAGCTGTTCAAAGTTTCTTATGCTCAAGCTACACAAAATTAATGATTTATCAGAGAGATCGTAGTTGTGTTGTCTCCTCCATTTTGGACATAATTCAGGTAGTGACTTCTTTTATAATTGGAGAGCTATCTTTTTACGGCAGAGACACAGATGTCATATCTTATACTTTTTAGTTGTTCTAGCTGTATGGCTATTGATTGATGGACGACATGAGCCTGGGCTGATTGATAGGAGAAATGGATAACTAGCACCATATAACCGTGATGGGTCTGTTGGTTCTGAACTTCTGATGTTGTTTACTTTTCTCTTGTTCCTAGGAATCTTCTTGTTCAGAATTAATAATACAAGATTTATGCCTTAACTAGAAAAGTGCTTTGTTCGATAGAAGTGTTGGCCTGCTTGCTTAATAAGCATGCCTCAGATCTGTCCGAATGTAGCATATTTACAGGCCTTACATCAAAAAGAAAAGAAAAGAAAAGATTATACCTACAGGCCTTGATTAGCCGCTAAAATTTTGATATTTAGGTGGTGGTTTTTTGAACATGAATCTTGATAGCTACGTTTGAATTTTGAGACTGTTTTAAGCATACAAATTTGCTATGGTATATGTCATGCTGTCATTTTTTTCTGTTTCGTTAGATTTCATGTAAATGATATTGTGCTATGAATTGATTGTGATGAGGATATATCAACTAGATGTATGAACTATCATCCATACTTGATGCCAAACTGCTAACTCTTGGTACTGCATCTTAATGGATTATGGTATTAACAAATTTCTTACTAGTCCAGTTTATATATGTAATATTCACAGTAGTTGTCAATCCTAAGAAGCCACCATTTATGTAATAGATATCATCGGCATGCCTAATCCCATCTTTTAAAGAGCTCTGTTTGCCGGATACAATCTTTCAGGTTATTTAGTGAATATTTTCATCCTATATGATTGTAAGTTGAGATCTAGGTAGGGCCTATAGATATCATATCTAAATGAGGAAGTACCAGGATAGTAAGGCATATATGTATATGCTTTGCTGAAATTTATTTATGTGTGGTAGCATCTTGATATATCACACAAAATGAAGCCACCATAGTTTGGTTTCTAATTAATATGTTATATGTTATTTGCAGTTTTATCCTTAACATCGAGCCATAATAGCACAATTTCAAAAATTTCTGATGGGCTGGTTTACTGCCTTTTGATCTTGAAGTATCTACCAACTTAAGCCTTTTTTTTATTTATATCTATTTTGGCCATGATAAAGACTTCTCATTGTTTATTTGGCTAAATTTACATGGGAGAGCCGAACTATCTATGGTCGCGGTTTTGGTTGTTAAATTTCCTTCGAAGCATTCAAGGATTTCTCAAACTGCCCATTTGTTATTTGATGTATTATATCCTGAAATGGATTTACATGAATGATGCTGATGAAATACTATCTATTTCCTTAGGGAACCTCTAATTACAAATGTCATGTGGAGAAATTTGATAGTACAGGTGTGCTTTTATACTTTATGCTTATGCAATCTTCACTACACTTTTGGAGGTTTTGTTTACTTTTCTGGACTGATTGCTAATAATGGTTGGGAATGTTGTTGCAGGCTTTATATCAAGTGACGATCCTCCTGGTACTTAACTTTGATGGGAGGAGTATTTTGCGTTTGAAGCACGACAGCCGAGAGCATGCAGACAAAGTGAAAAATACATTCATTTTTAATACATTTGTCCTATGTCAGGTAAGTTGCATCACCTTTACACAAACTGTTCAATACAACATTAATTGTAGTTTTAATTTTGTCTCCTGAAACTTTTTCTGCTATATCATGTCTTGAAAACATTGTCGCTCTCTCCAGTATATTTGATCTGGTTCACACATTCGTGTTCATTTGTCCAAACTAGAGGTGTGCTGAAGTTACTACAGCTTTTATGAAATAATCATTCCAAGTTTCTTACTTAATAAAAGACTAACCTCTTCCATGTCAGCAAGTTTAGACGTGTAAACTGATGTTTTTTTGGGGAAAAAAAAATCAGAATGTGCTGAAATTGCTGCAGCTTGTATGGAATAATTGTTCTTAGTTTTTCATTTAAGGGCCTATTTGGATGCTCCGACAAGCTATTCATGGATTATACCATATGTAGTGGGGGCCAGGAAGAAGTTAGCTGGGAAGATATCGTAGGAGAGAGGATGTCTTTCCCATCAAGAGAACTTTGGCCCCCAAAACTCCCTTGAAAAATCAGAATACCAGAAATTGCCTCTCAGAGAGAATCCAGTGTCCTCATTTTTTCAGGATTTTATGGTCCACAAGGGCCACTTATGCCATCAATTTTTCCTTGTGTGCGTGCCTTAAAGATTCAGTTTTGTGGAGACTTGTCTCCAGATTGTTGGTTTGGGCATCCAAACAGGACCTAAAGGACTCAGCTCCACCATAATAGTAACTTCTTATGTATACCATGGTTGCCATACATAAGGTTCTCTAACAGATGTTTCAATGATTTTCCTTGCTCTCAGATATTTAATGAGTTCAATGCTCGGAAACCGGATGAAATTAATGTGTTCAGCGGAGTAACCAGAAACCATCTCTTTATGGGAATAATAGGAATTACAGCTCTGTTTCAGGTAAAAGGGGAAAGAACTTAATATTTCTGCTACCACATGCAGTCTTTCTCCTGCCTTTTATGATGTTAACTGTTTACATGATTTTCCCCTGCTACAGTTCTTGATTATCGAGTTTTTAGGGAAGTTTACATCAACTGTGAAGCTCAACTGGAAGTTGTGGCTAGTTTCACTTGCCATTGGTCTTATAAGGTATATTGTGTTATTCTCTCAGCTATTAGATAATGCCTTTAAAAAGGATGCCCCAGTGCATGAGGCTCCCACTATTGCGAGATATGGAGAGGATGAAATGTTGCTTTACGTGTACAGAGGCTGTTTCTATGTTTCAAACTCGTGACTCCCCTTGGTCACAATGGAGCAACATAATCATTGTTCAATTTTACCATTTATCAAACTGTCTTTATTTGTGTCCAAAATGTGATAGTAAAATCTTTGTGCTTTAAAGGCTGTTTTTATGTTTCAAACTCGTGACTCCTAGTCACAATGGAGCGACATAACCATCGCTCAATTTTACCACTTAGCAAACTGTCTTTATTTGTGTCCAACATGTGATAATAAAATCTTTGAAAGCCCAAATGTTGGTTTCTTAGATTACATTGTTTTAACACCACCTGTTGTAGCACATGTGATATCTAAATAGATGGTTGTGAGTGCCTTAGTTTTCAAAGGATTTTTTTACTAGAAAATTTGAAAAACAGCTACATTTACTGCAATGAATATGATGTGTTACTTTTAATTTCTCTTAAATGCACACCCATGTTTCTCTAGGTCTTGGCCTAGATTTTTCTTTTTTCCTTTTAAGCACGTGGTTTTCGTATTGTCAATAGTTGTGACCTAGTTTTGTTGCTCATCATTCAGCTGGCCTCTGGCTGCTCTTGGGAAACTCCTCCCTGTTCCAAGAATGCCATTTGGAGACATTTTTATGAACTTGTTTAGCTGGCGGAAAAAGCAAGGTTCAATCTCTATCTCAAGAATAGTCCTCATCCGTGGCTGGTTTAAAAAAAATGTTAACTTGTACATAATTCTGTATTGCAGATGGTGAAGCCATGGTGCCTGGGGACTCCACCAATAGGCTGTAAGAGTGGATTTTCAATTGAAGCTGGAAATTCATATATAGGGGTAAGTCATACATGATGAATTTGTACATGTTTCCATCGATCTAGTGAGGCTCTTGCAGGTATTTGTTTTTCAACATCAATACAGAAAGGATTCAGTGGTTGGAACGTTCACACTAAAATTTGTTCTGAATGTCTGATCGTCCAAGCATGCATTGGGTTTTGACGCTTCGTTATAGATTGCTCCACTCCAACTGATTGACCTTTTGTACTTTAATTACTCAGATTGTCCTGATCTTTCAGAATATTAAATGGCTAGTCTTTGCACCATTCATTTGAGAGTATAGGATGAAGTCAATTTTGTTTGACTTACGTTCGAGTATGTTAATTTGTAAGAATTATATTTCAATATAACACTTTGCGAGCATATACATCTTGTCAGATCAGACCATTCAATGGATGCAGGAAAGGCAACAAACTTTATGTAACTAGAGCTAGACTAATCGATTCATGCAAAGGTTTGGCAGGTTTTTCTAATACGGGAATTATGGACCTATTTGGATGCTGGGTTAATATTATGGGCCATGGAATCCACTATCCCTGAAATTTCGGGGATGGCTAAATCACCTTTTAACGTGAAATATCATCCGAGTGCAATGGAATCCAGAGCATCTGAAGTTATCCTTGGTCTCTTTAATGCCTCTTATCATAAGACTACCTTTACTAGGAAATCTTGAAGAGCTGCTTTTGTTATTGTAATGTGAAACAATATTTGCATCTAAGCATATGCGGTTAAATGGATCGAATTTTGTGTTTTTGTTTCCCTTTGAATTATTGAAATACCATATATTGATTGATGTTGAAGATGGCACTTGCACAAAATTTCTATCATTCCTTTGTTTTTATTTTCACTCCTTTCCTGAAAGCAAAAAATGCTTTACAACCAAGAGCCGAAGATTTTACGAATAATGTAGGAAAGCAAAAGTTTTTCATGGTTCAATCTACTTCATATCTTAGATTTTTAGAAAAACATTAGGAGAAAAAAAAAAGAAGAAGAAGCTATGTCTAGCAGTCTCTTAGATCTTTCATTTTTCAATAGAAGATTTAGATATCAGAACTGGCAGTATATTATTATCATTTTCAAGATAACCATTCTTCTCCTTATGATGCTTCATATTTAATTTTTAGAATAAATTACAAAACCTCTCTTGAGATTAGTCATGGATTACGTTTACTCCAAATAGTGTGTAAAATCTATGATTGCTCCTTTGAGATTTATTTTATTCAACATTTTAATCCATAATCAAATATTGGTTAAATTGTTAATCTTTTTCTTATTCCAAACCCCAATCTCATCAACCGTTCATTGGGATCCACCGAGGGTGGCAGAGAAAAGGAGAAGAGAGGTCAGAGGAGAAGAAGAAAGAGATGAGGCCTTGTCTTGATGCCGAAATGGTGGTGGCTTCGCCTGTCTTCTAGTCGCACCGACCATCACCCTCTCACTTCTCATCCCATCAAACAAGCCAAACACATACCACCTGTGGCCCTGAATTTCAAATGCGAACCTTTCTCCAGTAAACCAGAAAACACACTTGCTCAGCAAGATCTAGTCGCCCATTTGGCTGCGGGGCCCAATTAAAGCCACCGATGGGTGCACCATTTTCTGCTCCCTGCACAGGTTCCCGGCGCATACCAACGTCACAAGGATCTCTAGGGTGCCGAAGTTCGTACAATATTAACTACATTCGTGTTCCTGTATAACCGGAATGTATTGCTGCATTTCTCAAAAGTGCAAACTATCATCCATAAATCTAATGCATTAAGAGAGAGTTTGGTTGGAGAAGCTGAGGGCTGGACCGGGAATAGAGAAGAATGGCTTTCATTTTAACCATTTGGTTAGAAAAAATTTCATTCTAATTCTAATTCTAATTTCAGATAGGAAGAAAAAGGATTCTATCCATCTTAAAATACAATCCCAACTCTACCACGAGAATTGAAATCTCCTTTTTTTCATTTCGATCACGAATCAAAAGCTTCGGAGGATATGACTCTAATTTTCATTTCAATCCATTCTTATTCCAATTCAGATTACGAACTAAACACCCAAGTAAAATTAATTTTGTGTGCATCTTAGAGGCATTATATCAGTGCTCAAGCTACACAACTCCATTTGGCCAACATCTTAATTTTGATGGCCTCAGTATGAACAACAACATAACCTAAATCATTAGCCAACAAAATAATGCTTTCCTCAAAAGGGAATAAATCAATCTCCCTTGGCACAAGCACAGAAGAAAACCAATATTGAAGATCCAGTAATTAAAGAAGCGTATATATCTGCATAGACTATAACAACATTTCTAACATCAGTTTCATTATTAAGCTTATCCAACATCAATACATCTAAAGTTTGTTAATATTTTTGCCCCATGTTAGCTTCTGGTGGTAGAATTACGTTTTCTTGCCCATGGATCTAGACCACAATCTTTCATCTTTACCACATTTCTCTTGGTCACACTTTTTATATCTATACAGTTCACTCGCAAAGAACCTTATCCCCTCTTCCTTGAGTTGGTTCTCCCTTGTATGACATAATAGAAGGATCTTCATGACATCCTCCACTCCCCACGGAAAACAGTGGTGACTGGGTGTCCAGAGGCAGCAGTAGATGCGTGTAAACATCAAGTGGCATGTCATCGTCCTCCAACCTGGCTTTAGTTTTGAGGAGATTGCAATGATTTTGTTGAAGGCATACGCATGAACCAATATTTCATCCCTTCCATGTTAGGGCATACAACTAGTATTTTAAGTAGAATAGCTTTTTTCAGGATCTGCATTATATACAACTTCTCATGGTTAAATGCCTAAACCATAGCCCCATAATCATCTCATTGTCCATTACTATCAGGAGACTCCAATACCAATTTGATTGAAAAGAAAGGCCAAATAAGTTGAAAACAAATTCTATCTCAGGTCAAACAAATGCACATAGAAGAGTATTGGTGTACAAAGAGAATGATATCGGTGTATACACACTCAGACCAGAGCATAGGGACCTACAATAGCAGCAATGGAAGGGATTTTCTTCCCTTTGTGTGTGAACAGAAGGATCAAGAGAATAAGGCGATGATAAGAACCACAAAGCAACAAAATAAAAGGCCAACGGGGCTTTTACATGGAAACCCACCGTGAGGAAAAGACACAAGATCAAAGTCCACGTAAACCTTCCTCAATCACCGATCATGGGATTACAATGGTTTTCGTGGCCAAGCTAAGGATCACAACATTAAGAGATTTAACTCTCTTACGTCACAACCCTCTAAAGATCAAAGTAGAGGTTATCAGCATCAAGAGCCGACTTGGCTTACAAAATGAATCTCCTCACCGTGGTGGATAACGATATAAAATAGAATGGGATGGACTCACCTTGATGGGGCACTGAAAACCTTTCCAAGATTTAGATTTGGCGATGCAAAAATCAGGACGTGAACTTGTGGCTATACCTTCACAAATACACTGCACATCTTCTACTCCTCGCCTTCTCCAAAGAAAGCTTTTCCTAACCTGTGGGGTTGCTAGAGCTTACTCGACGAGGTCTTTGTGGCAAAGATGTCTCTCTATAGAGAATAGAAGGGACCTCATAGGGTTCTCTCCACACACCACAAATAAAATCCCTGGTTCTCATCCTTTTATTCCTTTAAAGAACACTCCAAATGTGGGCTTTAATCATGAGCCTCTACGTTTCTTTCTAACCTGGCCTAATAACAACATTGGCCATATCTCCTCGAAACAGAGTGATACCCAACAAACTCCTCTGGACTTATAGGGAAGGCTTCATCATCACTAGGGCGGCTGGGTACCTATATGCATCAGCCATCAAGCTTCTTCAATAATGGCTTTGTTATCTCAAGCACCGTTCCGTTGCAATGTTCCTATAGCAACCAAAGCTTCCCACCTCTTTGTAATCTTGGGAGATTTTCATGCTCTTCCTTTGACCAGCACCCTTCACAACCAACCTAGACATGCACCATGGCTATGAGCTATACTTTTCTATCTTCCACTTGATGACATACACTTGTTCTCAAGAACCTTTCATTCTATAGAAAACTTTGCCAATTTATGGATGTGGTTCTCATGCAGGGCCTGTTCCTGCATGGCTTCCTTGTGCTCACATTCTTAAGTTTCTTGATAGGTTCTAATAGACCTTCTCAACTAAGGTTTTGTTGGTAACTCTTTATGGAATTGCCCTATTAGCTCTTCCTGATCTACATCCAAAGAACACCAACACCAACATGTCCACCATCATCTGGCTGCACAACTCCATCATCAAATGCTGCTGGAGGGGTATTTGGATCCAAATCAACATAATCAACAGAAAAGCTCATAGTTTCTCTTGTTTGTAATCTTCAAGGTTCTGGTCTTTCTATAAGACCATATCGACCAGATCTCTACTCATCATCACCTTCTTGAATTCTAGATCCCGGACTCTGTACTTCATTCTAGGAAACATTGTTCTGCAAAATGACACCATGCTTTATGCTAGATGAGTTATAAAAGTAGCTTTTCAAATGCACTACTTTCACTTCAAGTAGGAGCTCTTTCACTTGGCAAGGATTTGTAAGCCATTCTCGCTAACATGTCCTAAGTGATTGTGCTGTAGCTATGCAACAGGATCTTCTTCATCTGCATTCACCCCCGCACCTTTTTGCTTCCATCCTAAGAGAACCCTTGGTGAACTCCCACTGATTATTGCCAAAGGTGTTATTGTATTTTTCACCATCTAACTTTCTGGCAAATATCAAACTAAGGCAAAGATCCGGAATATGCCACACATACTTCAGTATCAATTTGCAACCAAGATTGGTTTCTTCCATCCTACCGTTCTTTGATGGCAAGAACAAAATCATCACTTCTGTAGGAAACAAAGAAGTCATTACGAGGGGTAGCATCATGCGAGGCTTCCGTATTAACCATCCAGCTAATGCCTACAAGACAAAAAGAAGCATCATTACAAGTAGAAAATGGATCAACATGACTCTTGATTGGGGCTGTAACAAACTCCATGACAGTGGTGTCGTTCTCAGTCTTCCCATTATTTTTGTCCCTCTTATATTTGCTACACTCCTATGAGTCCCTGCTTCTTTCAATTTGCTGATCTTTGAGGTGCCACTATTTCCCACCCTGTCAACACTGAAATCACCGCTTCTGTAGCCAAAAAATGAAGTCATTATGGGATGGAGCATCGTGTGAGGCCTTGGTATTAACCATCCAGCTACTGCCTTGACCAGCAAGACAAAAACAAGTACCATTACAAGTGGAAAATAGATCAACATGACTCTCAATAATGGTTGCAACAGGCTTCAGTAGAAAGATACTCCCTTCCTGGATTTTGACCTGTCCTTTGATTCTTCACCATTCTGTGGCTTTCAACTCTTATTTCTCCCACTTCCCTCTTGAGCTGAAGAAATCCTTGATTTTTGTTTGTTTCTTCATTTAGCAGGCTACTAGTTATCTGACTCATGGAGATCACATCATCTGCAACTTGATTACCCAGAGGCACCACCCTCGAGCAAGGAGCTGAGAAGTTACAATGCCCACAACTTATCATCAAGGTTTATCTTCATGTAAAAGAGCTAAATGACTATGCTTTGCACTTTAGTCAAGTGCTCAACCATCAGACATCCATCTTTGTGCTTCGAGTTCACAAGCTTCCTGATCAAGAAAGGTTTGTTGCCAGTTTTTTACACCTAATAAAGGCTTTCTACCTTCTTCCAAAGTGAATGGACTGATGTTTCAGTGGAAACATGATGGAACGCACTACTATCTAGCCATTATTGAATGAATCTAAGAGCTAGTTTATCAAATTTTTTCCGTGCTTCATCATTCATTCCATTGGGCTTTGCTCTATTTCCTTTCCAGGGTCCACACAAGTACTTGCAGAATAGTAGGTCCTCCATCTTTCATTTCCAAATCATCCAATTTGCTTCACAATTTCAACAGACTACCTCTCTTGGATCGCAACCCTCTCTAGATCAAACTAGAGGCTATCAACATCAAGAGAAGACCTCCACTGGGTTACAAAATGAATCTTCTCACTAAACAATGATAGATAACAAAATTTAATAGAGATATATGGACTCATGTGAACGGAGCACTCAAAATCCTTCCAAGATCTTAGATCTAGAGATGCTGAGAATCAGGGCATGGACTTGTGGGTAGATCTTCAAAAATCCACCACACATTTCTTCTTCTCGCCTTCTTCTTCAAAGAAAGCCCTTCCCAATCTGTGGGGCTACTCGGGTTTCCTCCACGTGGTGGCCCACAAGAAAAGCCTCTCTATAAAGAATAGAAGATCCCCCTGTGAGGCCCAGCCCAACAGCTTTCCTAATACTAAGCCAGGCTTGGTCCATCAATCGGCTTGACTCTGAAACAGTCCCAAAAAAATGGGGGGATTTTTCAAAACCTCTCCTCACATGACTGGCACATGAGGCAGGAAAAAGGACACCCAATGGAGTCCGATACCTTCTCTGAGTCTATCGGAAGGAGTCCTGGGGCTTGCCGGACTCCGATGAAAGTAGGATTCAGCCTATAAAAGGCCTTCAACTCTTCTCTCCATGCATCACCTCTCATCCCTAATCCTTCACCAGCAAAATTCTCTAAAATCTTCTTGATTTTCCGTTGAGTCGGCTTGGAGAGACCATTGATTCACGGCCAAAGTCAAGGTAAAAGGGTCTTGCCTTGATTTCCATATTCTCCCACTCTCTTAGCCATCGCCAATGATCATCACCGGCAAGTCGTCGGATGCGGTTGAAATATTATTTGCCCGATTTTTGTTCTTCCATGTTCTGTTTTGTTTCCAATTGATTGGCAATTATTCGAGACTAAGGCTCACGTTGGAGCTTTCGTTGAGTTCTCAGCCACCTCCCGTTCAGTCGGACGAAGAGTCGTTGCTAGCTGGTGAGCCAAGCTACTTTATTCTCCTCTGTTTGAGTTCCTTTGTTTCTTTCTCCATTGCCAACAATGCTGCCATCATTGTCATCATGATCCTCATCAGAGGTTGTGTCTCGGAGGATGTCCGCCATTACTGCCGGCCATCCTGTGTTTTCTTCCATTCAGATTAAATATAGGGCCACTCCCTCTATTTTTGTTTTTCTTTCTTTCCTTTCGACTGACCACCGCCATCAGCCGCTGCTGGTTGCCACCACTGTTGCCATCGGATCTTGCCATGGGCCACCAGCCTTTCGGCCAAGGCCATTGTTGGACAAAGTCTCGCTGCTCTTCTAAGTAATCTAAGGCCTCATGATGAGGCGATGGTCGCCGATCGATGATCTAGCCATGGATTAAAAGAAAAAAAAGGGCCGAACCCCTTCTTCCCCCTATCTTCTTGTTCTTCCTCTCATCTTCTCTGTGCCGACCGACTATCTATGATGTCAGAGTTGAGAGCCGCCCTTGGCTACCGCCACCTGGATTGGGCCACCCTTGGTTGTTGCCACCCAAACAATCTCCCTTGCCTCCTATTTTCTCTCTCTCTCTTCTCTCTATCTTTTATCTCTCACTCTTCTTTTCTCTCTTCTCTCTCTCTTTAATTGATCCAAATGATTAGTAGAAGGAAATTCAAGGACCCAACGATAACCCCTAGTGGACTTCAGTAGAATGTGTCCATTACATGATTTTTTTTTTAATATTTGAGTTTGATTTTATAGAGAAAAAATTGTTAGTGCAAGAAAGCTTTGAGCAGGATACCTAATACTCTAGATCGTAGGCTATGGTGTAGGACTATACCTACTGAGTTGAATTTGTCACATAAATAAAAATTTTTAGATATTGATCATTTATTTATATAAAAAATTATTTTTATGCATCAGTGGTTTAATTCCATATTAAATTTGATAGCTACTTATTATATATTTATCTGTTAAATATATATGGTTCTATATGAGTTTATATATCATATTATCAATCTCTGTTTGGGTGGACTTGGCATTTGTGTGCATGAAATTTTGTAAGAGTGTGATATTGAATTATAATTATTAAATAAGTATGTAATTGAATTGTGTGATTGAATGTTGGATTGTGGTGCTCGGAACAGCCATGTTGTTGATGCCTCGGCACAAATCAGAAATATTGTATTGTTGATGCCTCATCACGAGCCGGAAATATGGTTGCGGTAGTCCAGAGTTGAACACTTGTGATCCTCTGGACTAGCCACTTTGTTGAGTAGGATGTCCACTTTGGATCGTAGGCTATGGTGAAGCATTATACCTACTGAGTTGAGTTTGTCTCCAATAGAAATAAGAATTTTTGGACATTGATCATCTATTTATATAGAAAACTATTTTTATACATCATTGGTTTAATTCCATATTATATTTGATGGCTACTTATTATATACTTATCTGTTAAGTATATATGGTTCTATATGAGTTTATATATCATATTATCAATCTTTGTTTGGGTGGACTTGGCACTTGTGTGCATCAAATTTTGCAAGAGTATGATATTGAATTATAATTACTAAATAAGTATGTAATTGAATTGTGCAACTGAATGTTGGGTTGTGGTGCTTTAGACTAGCCAAGTTGTTGATGTCCTGCCATAAGCCAGTGCCTCACCATGAGTTCGAAACGTGGTTGTGGTAGTCTAGAGTTGAACACTTGTGATCTTCTGGATTAACCATTTTGTTGATGTTCCATTACAGGCTAAAATATAGTTATGGTAGTCCAAAATTGAGCACTTATGGTCCTTTTGACTAGCCATTTTATTGATACCCCACCATGAACTAGAGGCATCCAAAATTGAATACTTATGGTCTTCTAGATTAGCCATTTTGTTGATGCCCTGCCACAGGCCAGAAATATGGTTGTGGTAGTCTAGAGCTACTTAGCATCTACAACATTCGAATATGATATATGCTAACCTAATATAATTATTTAATATAATTTATTACACAAAAAGATATGTTTGCTATACATGTTTTATGATAGTGATATCTTGTGGTGTGCGATTTATACAAATAACAATCATTTATACTTTCTTATTTATTATTATATTAGCGTTGGTGTATAAAAATTTTTATTGGACTATAAAGCTCACATCCCTTTTTTTCTTTTTCTTTTCCAGAGTTATAGGATACTTAGCTATAGTTGGAAGCATGGTTGCAAGAATTGAATAGATAGAGCATCATCAATACTAGTTAGGTGATTTAGTTTTATAAATTAAACAAGTTTTGTTATTTGTTAATATGAAATATTTTGTTATGAATTAAGATCATTAATATTCATGAAAATTTGATATTTTAATAGATTTTAAGGCCTTACATATTCTTTGAGGTTGTCCTAGAAAGTGTGTGGTCGTGTCATGTAGTTGAGTTGGGTGTTAGGTTCGGAGTGTGACACTCTCTTAGGGTTCTCGCAGCAAATCAAATATAGAACCCTAGTTCTCAGTCTTTTATACTCTAAGAAAGTTTCCAGACATCAATATTAGTGATGAGTCTCTCTATTCCTCTACACCTGGTTTGGTAACATTGTGGGACACATCCCGTAAGGGGGAATATGCACCAATGATAATATGCATCATAGCATCACCTAGTCAGCTATGCACAATAAGATGGTGCTTAGTGTGTTGAGTTTAGTTTTTTGTATTTTCACTCAAAATCGTAAGCCATTTTGTATTTCATTACCAAAAGTCTAACTGACCATGCTCGTACCACTAATCTTACTTAAGCCAAAGCCTTGATACCACTGTTGGTATTTTAAGGGATTGTTTGAGTTATCCCATTGGATTTGTGGGATTGTGGAGTGAGGAGAGAGTAGAGGGAGAGCATAGGGGTTTGCAATGATAGGGAGATAGAAAGCCCTAAGCATGGCATGACATTAAAAGGAGTAGAAAGGGTCCTTTTTGCATGATATGGCCTAGGGAGTTTGGGTTGATATGAGACCAACTTGCCTCCCAAGAATCTAGTGGGACTATGGAGGGATTACCCAAACCAACCTTAAATAATTCCAAACCTGAAATAATCTCTCGAGTTACAGACCTATATGAAAGTGGAAGTCAACAATGAAAATTCAAATAAACAAATTATAGACAAACAAGGTTTTATATGATTTCATGATGCCTTGGTCCACCATGGGAGCAAGCTATGCATTAAGACCAAGCCATGCATTACAAGACTTTTAGAAGGTTAAAGAAGAGAGAATGACCAATGTTGTGCCAAGCTTGCTAGCTTTTGTGATATTGCTTATCCCTTACCTTTTATTTGAACAATAACAAGGAGCTGACTCAAAATTTGACCCTTTTTTCATCTTATTTTTTTCTCTTTGTTCACAATCAACACAGCTATTCAATCTTAAGTGCAAGACATGAGCATTATGTCTGTATAATCTTGTCATTATGATTAAAGATCCTTATCCTGTATAAAATTCTAATATAGAATAAAGCCCTTATCGATGTCTCTCCTTTTTCTCTCCAAACTCGGAAGAGTCGTTAACCAAATCAAAGATGCACCACCACTTCATAACAAGTAATAAGCATAAAAGTATTTTCACGTTGAATGGATCAAATTTTATGTTTCTATGCTTCATCAACTACAATGAATGACAACCTAAGGAATGTACCTACTTGGGAACACATAAGGAAGGCTAGTGGCTTCCACTAGATCGTTATCTCCCACTAAGGAATGCACTTGTGTAGTATATTATTATATGACAATCATAAATAACAAACTAGTATAAGCCATTATTTTCTATCTTTAGTAAGTTCATGAAATATACTGAATGAGTGTTGATGCCAGTTTTGCTTAAAACAACAAATGAAAAAGCAAGCTATCATTTTAAAGCTTTTAAAACTTTTCTGTTTCAGAAAAATGAGACTTTCAGATGGCAAGTCTTGGTAGAACGGTAAGATTACTCTACTATGATCTTCAGATTATGGATTTGAAATACCAAAACAGTCTCTTGTTGACAGTCTTGCCTACCCTATCTTTCCATCCATAGTTTTTCCCTGTTTAGGTAATAGCCATGAATAATTTTTTCTTATTTAGAGGATAACCAAAAATAGATTATCACCTTCCTTTGAAGAGAATGAAAACTCTTGTATAAAATGGGGAGGACCCCTAAGACTGTAATACGAAGAAAAAGAAAAAAAAATAAAGATTTTTTTTTCTTCAAAATCCCATCTTCCTTTTTTTTCTTCTTCTATCTTCTCCCATCTCTAGTTTTCAACATGGTATCAGAACTCCCAGGTTCTGATCCATGATTTTTTCTCCAAATTCTTCTTTTCTCCCTTTGCTGTTGTCCTCAAAGTTCTTTGAAACCGCAGCCATCTCCTCCTCTTCTTCTTCTTCTTCTTTCCTCCCAATCCCTTCCCTTATCTCCTTCCCAATCGTTCCTCAACTCCACCACCTCCTCACCTCATCTCGTCATCAGAACTCCTTCCCAAGCTTCTGCTCGACCCCATCTTGTTACCAATCGGCACCACCTCGGCATCACCCCGCTTCCTTCATCACCGCCGCCTCCACACACGCCCTCCGTACACACAATGACCGCAGCCACCTCCTTCACACGCCCAAACCCCATCACCCCATCATCGCTCGCTGCTCGCCCCTCTTCCCTTTTGCTCGGTAGATCGGCCAACGCCGCCCATCACCATTGCATATCGCCGTCCCTCCGTGCACACCGTCACCTCCATCACCAGCCCCACCTCGTCGTAGAATGCCGCCTATCCGTCCATCGCCCATCATCGCCCTCGTCGTAGAACACCGCCCATCGTTCGTGCCCCCCCTATTGCTCATCTTCGCCCTCTGCCGCTGTCACCCCATCGGCGTGATCTCTCATCACCGTCCGTGCCACCATCCATGTCGCCATCTGCTACCATCCGCCCTCTGCCGTCCCCTCTCGCACCCGATGGAATTTGCTCGTGAAACAGGGAAAGGTCAGCCCTTTCCTTTTAAGTTAATTTTTTTTTTTCTCTTCTTTCAAAAAAAAAAAAAAAAAAAAAAAATCATCCGATAATTTTTTTGAGCATATTTGAAAGTACCGAACGATTTTATTGAAGAGTTTGAGCAGATCACTGTTATAGACGGTCAAAAATAAAAATCAACTTAAACTATATAAATAGGGCGAGTCGGGATCGTCTTCACAGAAATTTAGGGTAATTATCTTTTTTTTAAGAAAAAAATAAAGAATAAAAGAGAATTGATTGCAGAAGGATTAACAAAAAATAGAATAACAAAAAATCAAAAGTGTAAATTAAATTATGAAAGAAAATAATTCAGAAAAATAACTCAGAAAAAAATTCTAAATCCACCATGCAAAGAGATTTATTTTCTTCTTTTTTTATATTATAATATTTAATTCTTGTAATTATGGTATTAGTATAGTTTATCTCTAAGGGATACGAACTCTATCAGTAGATCACAGCTCGTCCTATTGGAGTATAAACTATCCAAACTTAATTACAGGATATAAGATTTAATCTAGCATACCACGATCTATCTTTTCTAAACACGTACTGTATCCAGAGATCACAGCACGTCAAGAGAAGGTATAGGCCGTGTAGGCTGGATCAATACCTCAGAAAAAAGTAAAAAGATATGAAATAAAAGTAAAATTTTATTACATAAAAATTAAATACAAAAAAAAAAAATAAAAATCTGTTTACAGGCTTCATCATATTTCTGGATTGAAGGGATTTAGCCATGCATTAAACTCTCTGGCTCCATAATCTCTCAATAATTGATCCCTAAAGCTCCTTGAATTTTTTTCTCTATTTTTTCCTTGCTTTTTCCTTGATTTTTTCTCCTCCCAAAGCTTATTCCCGGACTCCCTATTTATATGTGAATTTTTCATATTTTTTTGATAGAAAAATGAATCCTAAAATCTTTAGAAATTGTATAAAAATCTTTAAAAATTTTTTTGACCATTGGATCAGGCTTGGACCGCCCAGATCTGCCCAAAATCTACAGTTTTACTCCTTATCAGGGTCGGATTCAACCACAGCCATCCGATTGTGCTTCAAATTGAATTCTGATCGTTGGATCATGCAGTTTTCTTTCTTAACACAGTCGGGGATGCTGACAGCCAGTGGATCAAAGGTCGGATGGAATCTGGACCATCGATCAACGCATTTAATCTTCTATTCAAAATCGAGAACTACCACAATCGTTGGATCGGATGATAGATTGAATTTCGACCATCCGATCGCGCAAAACCTTTCGCCTCACCTGTGAACTGCGCCTGTGGACCGCGCCCTGGTTTCTGTGGACTGACCGACCGGTCCACCGTACACCGGAGGGTATTTTTAAATTTTTTTAAGATATTTTGGCTCTATTTTTGCTCCGATTTTTATTTGAAAAATTGAAAAAAATATGCATTAAATTTTTCAAAAATTTTTCTTCATTTTGATGCTTAAATTGCTCAATTAAATTAACATCTTATTTTCATAAATATATCTAATTTCATATTTTTTTTAAAATTACTTATTTTTTAAAAAAAATTAATAAATTCATGAAATTAGATTTTTAAGAAGATGTTAACATCAAAATTATCAAAAATATCTTCAATAAATATAAAAATATACTACTTATCACACCTCCCAAGTTGAACTTTGCTCGTTCTCGAATAAAGAAAGAATTTAGATTTAAGTACCATTTAACTTAAAGTCTCAAATTTCATGAAATAATTTTAAAAAAGCCACTGATATATAGTAGAGCGTGAGTGAGGTATGTCATTGGAGTATTAATACTAATCAATATAAGAGTTAAACTAAGAACACTAATTTTTTTTAAATTTTTTCTAAATTATTTCTACCTTTATTTCTAAATATTAACCTTCTTGTGGACAAGTACATTGTTACTTCCGTCCTTCATTTATTGAACTTTTTTTTTTTTTAACATTGTACCGCTATTAAGTGTCTTAACCCCTTGAGCTTTCTGTTTGACTCAGGTAGTGAGTTTTCAACCAATGACTCCCAAACCAGATGGCTTTAGGGCACTAGGTATAGAATACCCCTCGGACCTATTTGCTCGAATCAAACAGGCTACGGGTTAAAACTAGCTTAACAACAAAGCTTCTTTACCCTTCATATCTTTTGACGTGAAATTCAATGCTTGCTTAGGCAAAGAGGTCCGATTATTCAGCATGAAGTACTTGAATTTTTTTTTTTAAATATATGAAGAAACGTATAGTTACCCTACATAAGTTCATAAGAAGTAAACTCTTCTTTGATGCTGGTAGAAAAATTTAGAAATACTTAAAGAAAACTGTTTAACTTCTAAACTTAACTCCTTATTGAGTTTTTTTAATACTTGATCCCTCGATATCTAACAAACTCTGTGATCTGTATATCAATTTTCTTTTAAAAATACTTGGTTTAACTCAATTCTTAAATATAATCTGGTGCTTAAATACTAAATACTAACTTACTTGAGGACTTTTGAAATTTTTTTTTATTCTTCTCCCTCAACTTAATCGACATTGTCCTCAATGAAGTAGAAAAAATGAAGGGTGCATAAAAAGAGAAAGAAAAGGAGAGATGTCACCTGATACAGACGTCTTTTCAAAATTGATGTTTCCCCCCTCATCTTAGCCAATATTGCCTTCAAATCCCTACAAAAGATACGAAGCAAGCTTCAATTAATCTAAACATAATGCAAAAGAAAGTAAAAGCAAAAACTGAAACTAGGTTGTCTCTCAGAAAGCACTAAGTTTATTGTCTTCAGTCAGACCAGATTATTGACAGGCTCTTCCATACAGAGCGATCCTTTATTCCTAAAAAATGAAGATTAGTTATAATAAAATAAAAAAATTTGGGTTGCCTCCTACAAAGTGCTAAATTTAACGTCTTCAACCAGACGCTAATAAAGTGTCTATCCTATTCCTGCCCGAATCTTAACATGAGTCTGTAATTCTCTACATGATTCAGGCTCTTTCTCAAGGTATTTTCTACTTGGGACTATTATATGACTCATCCTCCTGATAACTAACAATTCTTCCTTTATAATTAGATTTAGGTATAACTTTAGTACTAATCGGGGTTTTAAGAGATCTAGATATACTCGATGTGCTGAGGGAGTGTTTCTGGATCTGCTATTGTTGCCTCTTTCTTTTTAAACAGGGGTTCAATCAGTGTCATGAGGGGTTCAACAATTAATTTTGGGTTTAGCTGTGTGTAATGGTCACTAGGTGTGGATTCTTCATTATTATCAACTTCAGATATCTCCTCCAGTTCCTCAGACCTGAATGTTCTCAACTGATTAAACTGACCTTTAAGTTCTAGACCATTCTGAGCTCTAAGGTCATCCTCTAGTTGACTCGATAATCTACTCTCTTCTAGTTTACTAACCGTTATAGTTGATTGGCCCAATTGTTTAAATAACTGGTCAGTGGTTTGCATGAAATTATTAAGAGTATTTTTAATGTCTGAGGTTGATTGCATTAAGACATCTAGACTCTTTTCTAATGTGTTGACTCCTTCCTCAGGATCTAAACTTGGTTGATCATTTAGTGTTTGGTTGAGCCTTAGATAGGGTTGATAAAAATTATGGGCTCCTAATGTTGCATCTTGTGACCATTAAAATTGGGATGACTTTGGGATCCTGGATTATAGATTGGTGTATAAGGTTCATTTATGTAGCTTTCATTAAATGCACTCTCCTGTATGAGCTCAATTTGGGTTTAATTCATCAAATAAGGACACTCCCCCACAATATGATCTGATGCATCGCATCCAATGCACATGGGTGCTAGCACTTGGTTAAATTGGATATATCTTTCGAATTCTAAGGCTTCAATTCTATTGGTTAAAGTTGCAACTCTAGTATCTTCAAACTCCCTTGAATAAATGTATGCATTTTTAATTTCAGTGAATGTAGAATGCATGTTAATCGTTTGAGAATCAATTGTAAAATTGTTAGTTGAGGATCTAATTCTAGATGGTTGGACAGAGCTAATCGATTAACACAGGTCCAGTAGAGTTCTAGGTTGTCTATTGGAATCCATTTCTTCCTCAGTAACTTTACAGGCTTGTAGGTTTTAGATTGTGTCTGATAATTTTTGTTTTGTCTCAGTAAATTTTTTTTTAATTTTTTTTTATTTTAATATATGAGAGAAAAAATAGAGAAGAAGAAGAGTTCTAGAGATGAGACTCCTAAAGAGTCCTAAATTTAGAGACGTTAAAGAAGAGTGTTTTAATTAGGGTTAAAGTTTATAGATTAGTAATCACATTATGCAATCAATCCTAGCTAAGGATAACCCTAGATCTAGACAGCTCCTAACTATCAAGATTGTCTTTGAGCACTCTAGGTAAAAGACTAGCCACTCAACTGGTCAGGTAAGTGTAAGGTCGGTGGGGGTCCTCCCGTTACTTTTCTTAGACACCAACTGAGTTGGTCAGGTAAGCAAACGGAACCAATTAAATAATCACCTTCCTTCAGGACGTAGTCCTTGAACCACTTTTCTAGACACCAGTCAAACTGACTAATCCTAATCCGATCTTACTCTTAGAATCTCTTGTCCTATTGAGCTTGAAAGTCCTTAGGGGCCAACGTCTAATTAATTTTAAGTTAAGATTTAGGTCAATGCAATATGCAGGATGGTGGTTTGTGGGCCAAGGAAGGATGATGAAATCTCCACCTTATCTTGTTTAGGATTTGTGCACTTAAAATATTTTATGGACTTATGTAATGCAAGAAGAAAAGATGATCAGATTTGATAGTTAGTTAAGAGTAAATTGATTTGTTTTATTTTTTTAGATTTTGTGATTAAGTATCTAATTCTCTAAGTAGATTATGAGATATCAATGTAGAGATTTTTTTTTTAAGAAAGTAAGTTTGACTAAGGAACTGAGAAAGTTAGAAAGAAACTAATTTTTTTTTAAAAAAAAAAAAATAATCGTGCCTAGATCTCCGGCAACGGCGCCAAAATTTGATCGCTGTCGTAGGCGGTCAAAAATAAAAATCAACTCAAATTATATAGATAGGATGAGTCGGAATCATCTCCACAGGGATTTAAGGTGATTATCTTTTTTTTTTAAAAATAAAATAAAGAATAAAAGAGAATTGATTGCGGAAAGATTAACAAGAAATAGAATAGCAAAAAATCAAAAGTGTAAATTAAATTATGAAAGAAAATAATTTAAAAAAATAATCCAAAAATTCTGAATCCATCATACAAAGAGATTTATTTATTTATTTTTATATTATAATATTTAATTTTTATAATTATGGTATTAGTATAGTTTATCTCTAAGGGATACGAACTGTATCAGTAGATCACAGCTCGTCCTATTAGAGTATAAACTATCCAAACTTAATTACAGGATATAAGATTTAATCTAGCATACCACGATCTATCTTTCCTAAGCACGTACTGTATCCAGAGATCACAGCACGTCAAGAGAAGGTATAGGCCGTGTAGGCTGGATCAATACCTCAGAAAAAAGTAAAAAGATATGAAATAAAAGCAAAATTTTATTATATAAAAATTAAATACAAAAAAAAAAAAAAAATCTGTTTACAGGCTTCATCATATTTCTGGATTGAAGGAATTTAGCCACGCATCAAACTCTCTAGCTTCATAATCTCTCAATAATTGATCCCTAAAGCTCTTTGAATTTTTTTCTCTATTTTTTCCTTGTTTTTTCTTTGATTTTTTTCTCCTCCCAAAGCTTATTCCCAGACTCCCTATTTATAGGTGAATTTTTTATTTTTTTTGATAGAAAAAAGAGTCCTAAAATCTTTAGAAATCGTATAAAAATTGTTAAAAATTTTTCTAGCCGTCAGATCAGGCTTGGACCGCCCAGATCTGCCCAAAATCTACTGTTTTACTCCTTTTCAAGGTCGGATTCAACCACAGCCATCCGATTGTGCTCCAGATTAAATTTTGGCCGTTGGATCGCGTAGTTTTCTTCCTTAACACAGTCGGGGATGCTGACAGCCGTTGGATCAAAGGGTGGATGGAATCTGGGCTGTCGATCAGCGCATTTAATCTTCTATTTAAAATCGAAAACTACCACAACCATCGGATCGGATGATAAATTGAATTTCGACCGTCCGATCGCACAATACCTTACGCCTCGCCTGTGAACCGCGCCTGTGGACCGCGAACTATTTCTGTGGACCGCGAACTGGTTTCTGTGGACCGACTGACCGGTCCACCATGCACCGGAGGCTATTTTTAGGTTTTTTTAAGATATTTTGGTTTCGTTTTTGCTCCAATTTTCATCTGAAAAATTGAAAAAAATATGCATTAAATTTTTTAAAAATTTATCTTTATTTTGGTATTTAAATTGCTCAATTAAATTAACATCTTATTTTTCATAAATATATCTAATTTTATATATTTTTTTAAATTACTTATTTTTTAAAAAAAATTAATAAATTCATGAAATTAGATTTTTAAGAAGATGTTAACATCAAAAATTATCAAAAATACTTTCAATAAATATAGAAATACACTACTTATCAACAGACAATCGATGAAGTGGTCTGCACCTTTGACTCTTAGTCTGTGATGGATAATCTTTCTCTCTTGATTAGCTCTGTCTGACTTGACGGACCTCTCACTTATCTTATGTGGTTTCAGAATGTGCGGCTATATATCAAAGCTCGCAGATTTGAAGGATTCTTCACTGGAACTGCTGTTAAGCTGCAATCCGGAGATACAAAAATTTTAAAATAGGAATCGAAGAATTTCATTGTAATGGCTTGGCTTCTCAACTTTATGGTGCCTTCTGTTGCTCAAGGTATGTCATTTTTTGAAACCGTCCAAAAAATTTGGGAGGCTGCTATCCTAACTTATTCACAACAAGATAATACTACTCAAGCTTTTGAGCTCAAACATAAGGTGCGTGCTCTTCGATAAGGAGATCTCTCTATCACTGCTTATATGGTAGAACTCCAATGTATATGATTCGAGTTGGATTTTTATTGCCCCTTCAAAGCCTATTCTTCTGAAGATGCTATTATGTTCAAGAAATTCACTAACGAAGAGCGAATTTTTGATTTTTTTGTTGGACTCAATGACGAATTTTATCCAATTAGGGTTCAGATTCTAGGTTGGAGTATAGATCTGCCTCCCCTTGAGCAAGTTTTCTCTCTGATTCTGAGTGAAGAGACTCGCTGTCGTGTGATGGTTGCTCCGGATACTATCCGCTCTGCAATGGTTGTCCAACCCCAGTCACAATCTCAACAATCTCGTGGATGTGGTAGTCGAGATATATGGATATGCTCCTATTGCAATAAAATGGAGCATGTTCATGATACCTGTTGGCAGCTACATGACCATCCCTCTGGTTATGGTAGAGGTGGTCATCGAGGAAGAGAACGTTCTGGTGTAGCTATTGATCATCATCAGGCCAATCTTTTTGAGCACACAAAGAAAGGTGTTTCGTCTACAAAGGCATCAACTCCTCCTCCACCTGTTAATGCTGGGAGTTTATTATATACTGATGAGATGCTCTGCCGAATTATGGATCAGCTTAATATTTCTTCTGGCAGTGCTCCTTCTATTAACGATTTGCTTAGCAAATCCTCCAGTTCTCTTTCAATTTTTTACTTTTATTTTGCACAATCCAATCTCTCTCATATTAGATCTAGTGCATTAACCCTTGATACCTTTACTAATAAGATGTGGGTCATAGACTCTGGTGCCACTATGTATATAACTGATAATTCTGATAAATTTTCGTCTTACTCATTATATTCTGATAAAGTTTGTATAGCTGATGGCTCTTTTCGACCTGTGTCCGGAAAGGGATCCATCATCTGTACACCAATCATAAAACTATCTTCTGCTTTGCATGTCCTTAATTTTTTTACTAATCTATTGTCTATCCATTTCATTACAAATGATTTGAATTGCAAAGTTACATTCTTTCCTACTTATTATATTTTTCAGAAGCTGACAACGGGGGAGACGATTGGGCATGGTAAAATGCACAATGGGCTCTACTACCTGGATGATGGGAAGCTATAAAACTATCAGAAAGCTGGTATGGTTGTTTCATCATCTACTCATGCCATGAATGAACTTCGGTTACAGCACCATAGACTTGGACATATCTTTTTTTCTGTGTTATCAAAACTATTTTCCAATTTATATAATTCTTATGCTAAAGAACAGTTAGTTTTTGATGCGTGTAACTATGCTAAGCACACTCGAAATAATTATCCAACTTCAGAAACTCATAGTAATAAATCATTTGAAGTTGTTCACTCTGATGTATGGGGATCCTGTAGTACTATCTCTACTTCTGGACATCGTTATTTTGTGACTTTTATTGATTGTTACAGTAGAGTAACTTGGGTATATCTTCTAAAGACTAAAGATATGGTTATACGCTGTTTCAAAGAATTTTATAAATTAGTTGATACCCAGTTTAGTGTCAAAATTAAAGTATTGAGATGTGATAATGGCACAGAATATATACATAAGGAGTTTCATGAGTATCTAACTACTTATGGAATTATCCATCAAACTACTTGTGTTGACACCCCAGTCCAGAATGGTGTTGCTGAACGAAAGAATCAACATCTTTTGAAAGTTTCTAGATCCTTATTATTTGCTATGCGGGTTCTAAAAATCTTATGAGATGAGGCAGTTCTCACTGCAGCTTATCTGATTAATCAGATGCCTCTTCGAACTTTGGAGTATAAGACACCACTTGAAAATCTGTAAGGAAAGTCTTCTTTTATTGTACCTCTTCAGATATTTGGATGTGTGTGCTTTATCCGAGATCATCATCCTACAGTCGGCAAGCTTGATTCAAAAGCTTTGAAGTGTGTCTTTGTGGGCTATCCTGCTACTCAAAATGGTTATAAATGCTATTATCCTCCTGAAAGGTGGGTATTTGTCAGCATGGATGTCACTTTTCGAGAGACTAAAGCCTTCTTTGATAGTGTTTCAACAATTCAGCCAGCTACTCAACTACCTTTAGTCCAACAGTTTATTTGCTCTCCTAGTATCCCTTTTAGAGCTACTGGTCGAGAGGGAGAGATTATAGTAACTGAGGAGACTGAGCAGGAGCAAGAGCAAACTGATGAACAGCTGGACAGTGACTCTAATCGATAGAGAGAGTCTTCGATTGAGCCCATTATGTATTCTATCGCTACCCAGCAGTCTTCTTCTGACTCAGTCCAGCATCCTCATTTGACAATGATGATATTCCTCCTCCTGATCCTATCTTGAATCTACTATTACTCATAGAAAAGCTTCTCGTTCTCATATTATTCCTTCTCGATATCATTATGATATTGCTAACTTTGTTTCTTATGAGTCTATATCACCTACATACAGGTCATTTATTGCATCGTTAGAAGCTATCTCTATACCAACGCACTGGAAGGATGCTATGATAGATCCTAAGTGGAGGAAAGCAATGCTTGAAGAAATACGAGCTTTGAAAAAAAATCAGAGTTGGGAATTGGTTTCCTTACCTGCTGGAAAACAACCAATGGGTTGCAAATGGGTCTATACTATGAAACAAACTCTTGAGGGTAAAGTTGATCGCTACAAAGCTCGTTTAGTTGCCAAAGGGTATACACAGACGTACGATATTGATTATGAGGAGACTTTCGTCCCTGTAGCCAAGATCAACACAATTCAGACCCTTATTTCTTGTGCAGCAAATCTCGACTGGAGGTTATTCCAACTAGATGTGAAAAATACTTTTTTACGTGGTGATCTTCAAGAGGAGGTGTATATGGAGATTCCTCTCAGATTCAGTAGTACAGAAACTGCTGGCAAGGTTTGCTGACTGTGTCAGTCACTCTATGGACTAAAGCAGTCACCCAAAGCATAGTTTGATCGCTTCCGTCGTGTCATGCTCGAAATTGGTTATCACCAGAGTAATGCAGATCATACTATATTCTTCTGTCATAATAAAGGCAAAGTTGCTATCCTAATTGTTTATGTTGATAACATTATTCTTACTGGTGATGATCTCTCAGAATGGATCCATTTGAAGACTCAATTGATACAATCTTTTGAAGTCAAAGATCTGGATAACTTGCGGTACTTCTTTAGGATTGAGCAGTCAGATCATCTCATGGCATCTTTCTTTCTCAATGAAAATATATCTTGAATTTATTGACTGAGACAGGAATATTGGGATGTCGATCTGCTATCACACCTATCGAATAGAATCATCGTCTTACTGCTGATAGTGGTGAGCCAGTTGACCATGAGTGATATCAATGCCTTGTTGGCAGACTGATCTATCTATCTCACACAAGAACTGACATAGCCTTTGCACTTAGTGTTATGAGTCCGTACATGCATGATCCCCGTAAACACCATCAAGAAGCTGTATATAGAATTCTTCAATATCTTAAGAGTAGCCCAAGGCGTGGTCTTCTTTTCTCTCATCATAAACATCTCAAAGTTGAAGTCTGTTCTGATGCTAATTGGGCAAGCTCTATAGATGATCGTCGATCCACCTCAGGCTATTGTACTTTTATTGATGGTAATCTTGTGACTTGGCACAGTAAGAAACAAGATGTTGTTGTTCGATTTAATGCGGAGGCTGAATATCGAGCTATGGTTCAAAGCATTTGTGAGGTCTTATGGTTGAAACGACTGCTTATTGAGTTACGTCTTTTTCAGTCCTCTTCTCTATTTCTGTTCTGTGATAATAAGACGGCCATTAATATTGCCAATAATCCTATTCAACATGACAGAACTAAGCATATAGAAATTGATCGATATTTCATCAAAGAAAAGCTGGATCAGAAAGTTATCTATTTATCATTTATTAAATCTTCAGAACAATCGACAGATATTCTAACGAAGAATCTCAGTGGTTATATGTTTTCTTCGATTTGCAGCAAGATGAGACTTCGTGATATCTTTGCCTCATCTTGAGGGGGAGTGTTGATAGCCTTGCCTACCCTGTCTTTCCATCCATGGCCTTTTCCTACTTAGGTAATAGCCATGAATGATTTTTTCTTGTATAGAGGATAACCAAGAATAGATTATCACATTCTTTTGAAGAGAATGAAAACTCCTATATAAAATGGGGAGGATCCCTAAGACTGTAATATGAAGAAAAAAAATAATAAAGATTTTCTTCTTTCTCCGAAATCCCATCTTCCTTTCTTTCTTTTTCTATCTTCTTCCATCTCTAGTTTTCAACATCTCTTTAGGCACAGAATAAGGTTGTGTACATTTGATGCTCCCTAGACCCTGCAAGGTGGGAGTGGACCGCCCTTATAGAAGAATGAGACTTTCATACAAAATTTAGCTTATATAGCATCATATTTATCAAAGCGGACTGGTCTAAAACAATGTTGTACCTATGTATGTTTTTTTCTCCTTGCACTCTTCGCTTCTTGTCTCTTCTAGTACAAAAATTCTCAAGTCAACCGAAAAGAATTGACCATCTAACTGTTAGCCTGGGGTTCGCATCCTTTAAACCATCTAGTCAAGACTCCCAAGTTATTATTCTACTTCTTCCTCCACCATTATCATTTTTTTTTAAAAGAAACGCAACTTGCAATCCTCAGTCCCTGACACCTGATCGAAGACTCCTTTAACTACCACTTTCTTGCTATGACTTTCCATAGAAATCATCCCACCTAGTCTGTTTCACTATTCTCTCATTTCTCTCGGAAAAGCATACTTACTTGAAGGCTCCTCCTTCAAAGTCCTTCAGCAATCTAATCCTTGAAACTTCTGTGAAGCTATTATAATTCTTCAAAACAAATGATGCGTTGCCTAATTACTTCGTTCTTCTGGAATGCAGAAGCACCTTGATCTCATAAGATAGTGTTACTTGGTAAACGCATGCTCTTAAGTTTAGACAGAAAATTTGCAATTAGTCTGTCAGAAGGCGTCCATTGGACTTTTGGAAGTAGAATAAGAAATTTCGCAGATAGAAAGACCGGACCGCAAGAAAGAATCAATCAGGCCCAAATTAATTTACATACTCTTTTCCAACTCTGCAACAACACAAGAACGATCCTGTTCTCGTCTAAAAATTCAGATGGAAAGTACGCAAATAATTTGAGCAAGTTCCAGTAGCTTGAAAAATTAAGCAACTGAAAATAACTACATAACATTACAAGGAAAATCCCCATAATAATTGGCTCATATATATGAGATCAAATGACTCGACTTGAGAGTAAAAGAAGGATCAAACAGAGATAGAATCTTTAAGTTGAACTTGCTAAATTTGAAAGACAGGAACTTGTCACTTACCATAAACGCGATGAATTTAACAATATTTTCCCGGCAAGATTGCAAAATAACTTCCAACAAGCAGTAAAAATCAACAATAAAATGAGTGCAAGAAAAGAAGAGAGAAGGAATCATCGAGCAGATACCAGCACTGGGAGGGAGAAGATTGATTCGAATTCAAGACGAAGGAACGAGGAATCGATGTGCCCCGAGCTGGAAGAGATTAGGGCGGCTTCTTGTGGGGGACATCCTTTGATTCCCGGCCTGGCGTTGCGGCGGAGATCCGGATCCCTGGCGACGAAAGCACACCGGCGAGAAGAGGAGTCCACCGGAAGGGATCTGGAGCCCTATGGCTTCGATGGCGCGAAGGACGTCTAGGGTTTCTCTCCGACGGGGCCATGGCCCGCGCGGGGGAAGGGGATCAAGAAAGCTAGATTCTCACTTCTCGGCGACGGCGGCGGAGTGGACCGAGTATTGAGGAGGAGGAAGTAATTAAGAGAAGGCACAACGTGTCGAATTCTGCTTGGTCTGTGAGGTGGGTCGCGGCGGTAAAGTTTAAAGGGCATCGAATATTCTTATGTTCGGGTTGTATCTTTCACAAGCGCGAACGATTGATCTTCTTTTCCGACCATAACCGTTGGATCGCGCCTTACACAGCATGCAAAGCATTGACCACTTCAATCCCTCCGCAGGACCGCAGCACAGATAACGAATCCAACATGGTATTGTACAAAGTGCGATCCAACGGTTAGGATCGCGAAAGATGATTGATCTTCTTTTGCGCGGCAGATACAACCCAAACCTTCTCATCTGCCAGCGTCACCTGCGCCTTTTGGTGACGCACCTACTCGCAGATCATATGCTCTAATTAGTAGGAAATTGTGAACGAGTGATTGGGAGGCTGCTTCGTAGGAGAGGAGCCCTTGTCAATGATTGATGTAAGCTGTACATTACTTCGGCAACACTTGCTGACTATTTTACATGAAGAGTCTTAAGGGTGGCAACTGTGACAAATCCATCTAATGACCAACTTGGCCCAATCTAATGGTGCAGATTTATCCGACACATTAAAATTTTAGGATGGATATAGATTTTAGATAAAATATCTAAAATGAATTCGAGTCAAATACAAATAATTGTATATCCATTTCGAATCCGATCTGATATAATTTTAAAGAATATTGGATTGAGATTATTAAAACTTAGAATGGAAATAAATATGGATGATTCTCATTCCAACTATTTGGTTGGAGAAGACTCTCATTTCGATTTCGATTCTAAGATAAAATGAGAATGACTGAACCTCCAAATGCCAATTCTCTACTAAAGATTCAACTCTCCATTCTAATTTCGATTTCAATAACAAACCAAACGTACACTTTGAAGGTCTGATTTCTATTTCAATTGTCACGCCCCCGACCCGAGATTTTGAATCGAGGGTCATGGCAACCGCCGCATACTCATAGAAAACTCTTCCCATAAGCATGCAAGGCATCTTATCATACTATCCTAAAACAATAGTGGAATAATTAGTCAATAATTTAAATCCAAAATATAACGATCTAAATTTCTTCTTTAATATCTTAATAAATTCAATAATGATTCGTAGGTCTTACACCAAATTCAATAAGCCTTTCAACCTAAAATAAAAGTATGAAGATTCTGCTTCTGATCACTCTTCTATTCATATCTTGTATCATCTTAATTCCTCAACATCTGTAAAAATAGTAAAATAAGAGGTAATGAGCTTAACAGCCCAGTAAGCAATGATCACTTCTCAACAGATTTCATCAGGCATATAAGTAAATAATCATTTATAGAAAATAAGCATATAGAGTTCATCAATTCGAAATCAATTTCAATTATGCAATATAATTCATGCAAAATTTATTTTTTTTTCGAAATTCAAGTTTCTTTCTAAATTTCAATTTCTTTCATTCTTAAATTCTTTTCGTCAACCATGAGCTATGACCACATTTTTCCTGTGGCAGGGTCATAATACCGCGTATCTGCTTGCGGTGAGCTGCGAATCATCTGACAGTAAAGTCCTTCGGAACCGCTGGTCTCTCTGGCGGTTTGTCGCTGGTCTCTCTGGCGATATGTCACTGGTCTCGCTGGCGACATAAACCCTCAGGACAATCAATTGCCAACGTATATGCCCCCATTGGCAGGGTCCTTTACATAGTCAGGTTGTCAATTCATAGTGTTTCTTATATCATAATTCTTCATAAATCATATTTCATATTCTAATTTTGATAATAAAATATATAATCATGTAGTATCGAAATCAATCAATATGATGCATCATGAAATCAATATGTTCCATCATGCTTCATCATAACATTTCAAATAAGATATTTTCATAACAAAATATCATTCATCCAATTCATGCATCGTTTCACAAATCATGTCAGAAAAATACATTATAATTTGTCGATAAATCTAGAAAAAGTGAAACATTACTTACCTCGAACGCATTCCAATAAATCCACATAATTCTATAAATTTTTCTTCCAAAAATTCTGTTCGTAGATCATATCATGATATCCCATGATCAAACATTCACAATCCTATACAGAATCAATTTCAATAATTAGAAAGAATACGAATACCATATTTCAACGATTTAGATTGGGTCCGATCATCTAATTTTATCTAATCAAAATCTAATTAGGACCTAAACGATCCAAAATTTGACTATCAGATCAAATCGGATTCGAAGTGATAGGACCGAGGTTTCTTCATCGATTTCATAAAATCAAGTAAAGAGAGATAATTAGAGGAGAGAGAATTCATGAGGTGCAATTCGAATTGATCAGGTGACACAATCCAACATTACGATTGGTCCAATATCTCAATTGGTGAAATCAACATGATCAAATCAAGTCATGGCTAGATCGAAATCATGGATAATCAAATCTAAAGATTTATGGTCTGATTAAGGTGGGTGCCAGTACGCTGTCTGACAATCATGGATCAGGATTCTTTATTAGAATCAGATCAGGACTATTGAAAGAATTTTTTCATTGATAAATCGATCAAGAGAGAGAAATCGATCGAGAGAGAGAAATGACTTTAGAGAGAAAAAATTTTAGAGAGAGAAAATTTTAGAGAGAGAAAACTCATCTTGAACTCCTCAGACGATATGATTCAATAAATTCGATCGATCAGATCAAATCATGCTAAGATTATCATGTGGACAATTCAATAAGATCATGAGAAATAAAATCTAAAAATACTTGATCGGATCAAAGTGGATGTCGGTGTATCGTCCGACGATCACAGATCAAAAATCCATCACGAGGATCATTTAAATTCATCATCATTCTTCTCAAAATTCTAAAAATCTTAGGAGAGAGAAATAATCTAGAGAGAAGATTCTAGAGAGAGAAAGTAGAGAGAGAAAGTCCAATTCTAGAGAGAGAAAATACTAGTTCAGGCTGAAGAGAGAGAGGGAAGAGAAAGAAACTCCCTTTCTCATATTTTAATATTTATATTATTATTTATTAATTAATTTAATAATTTTTCTTCTCTTTTCTTTTCTCTCTCTTTTTTTTTTCTTTTTCTTCACGGAAGAGAGAGGAGAAAATCCTATTTATTATTATTATATTATTATTATTTTATTTTTCTTTTTTTTTTCTCTCTCTTTTTTTTTCCTTTTCCTTTTCCTTTTTCTTTTCTTTTCCTTCTTCTTCTTTTCTTTTTCTTTTTTTTTCTTTTCCTTCTTCTTCTTCTTCTTTTCTTCTTCTCCCGTGGGCTTGTTTTGGGCTGAAACAGGGGACCTTGAGGTCCCCTCGTTGGGTGACCGGCCGGTGGCGTAGCCGGTGTGGGGCGGCCGTCGGCAAGAGGAGAGACGATCCGCGGCAAGAGGAGGCTAAACCGGTGGTTGGCGGTGACCACCGGCGACGGAAAAACGACAAAAAGGAAGATTCTTCCACAACAAAATCCGACGACTTCGGTCGCCGGCGAGCGTGCACATCGGCACGGAAAGGAAGGGGGAGGAGAGAGGAAGGGGGGAAGCTTACCTCCGACGTCGGCGAGGCTTTTCCGGCGAGAAATTGGATGGCACAAGGACGGGTCTCCGTGAGGAATTTCTGGCGATTGTCGCCGTTTTGCCCCGGAATTCTTTGGTAGGAAGAAGGGAGAAAGGTCTCCCCTTTAAATAGAACCAAAGGAGAGGAGTTTGACTCCTCTCCGGTGAGGTTTCCGACTCCGATTAAGAGCCGGTCGGGAGAAGAAGACTCCCTGCGGGAGTCTTCATCATTTTTTTTTTTTGATTTGTTTGGGCTGGCTGGGCTATCACATCAATCCATTCTAATTTTAATTTCAATCACAAACTAAATACCTTTTTATCTAAATCTCTTTCAAAATTATAATTATTTAAAAATATTTAAATGATAAATTTTCGATTCAAATCAATCCATTCCATCTATCTGACTCGATCTAAGACAAGCATGGAGTAAATATGAATATTGAATTTTGAATTAAGGGATGAATATAAATAGTGGCTGAACCAATCCATTACCATCCCTATCTTGAGCCTGCTAAGTCACTCGGCATCTCCAGTACTTATCCGTCCTTTTCCATTCTAAATCTTTTGCAACTCCACCTCTTTTATTTTTCCTCAGCATCTTCCGGGGAACATGCCTTCTCTGACGTGCCTCCGTATTGCACGCCATGCAACCACTTGTATTTCACCGATTCCCGATTGCGGACTCTCCATCGCGCATATGCTTTGAGATTTGCCCTTATGCGTGCAATAATTTTTCCCCGACGTTCTCTTTTACGGATTATTTTTTTATTATTTTTTAAAATTTAATTATAAATATACTTTTAAATTTAATTTATTTTTAAAATTACGGCAGTTCGGCTGATTGGATGGTCATATGGAGAAATCACATGTAGGACATGCGGTTTCAGAAAAGAAATCATATTTTCAATATGTGATTTCTCCTTCACGTGGCTAACTTGCTCCTCTATGTGGCCAATAATGTTTAAAAAAAATTAAAATTTAAAATTTAAAAATTACATCTTAAACATGCGATTTCAAATTTAAAATTGTACCTTCAATATGCAGTTTTATATTTTTTATACCCTGATCTCCTCTCCACCCCATAAACGGTCTCCCCACCCATGGTCCCTCGCCTGTAGTGCCTCGTTTGTGATCGGTCTTCTCTTCACCCGACATCCGCCTTGGGTCCCCCCCCTCATGACCGGCATCCGCCTCCTCGACCGACTTTTTTTCCGTCTCACGACCGACGTCCGCCTCCTCAATCGGCCTGTTCCCATCGTGCGACCGGCCTCCTTCTCCTCCCATGACCGACTCCGTTCCTCTCCCTTTTGCGGTGGTCACGTCCTTCCATCGCCCCCCCCCTCCTCCATCGCCCCCCCCTCCTCCATTCCCTTCCTCTATTGAGCGATGGATCCTCACCTCCGATCGGGTGCCCCCCTTCCCCCATTGAGTGGTGGCTCCCCACCGCCGATCGGCCCCCCCGCAGTCTCTCTTTTGGTGTATTAAGTGTAGATAAGTTAATTAATTTTTTAATTATAATTAATGCTTAATCTATGGGGAAGATTTTTTTTGAAAGAGCATGTTAGTTATTGATTTAAATTGTAGTGTAGCTTAAACTCAAATACATGTAGTTGGATTAATATTCATGCAGGAGTTCGTAAAAAAAAAATCCAATGTAATGTTTCCATCTTAGCTCTTTGATGATGTTAATTTTAGGACTTTTTGATAATGTAGGTGGATTAAGGCTTAATTAAGTTGAATGCTTTATTTATATCATTTTTAGTTAATTTTTTTTTTAATAGTCAACACCACAATAATCCATGCAATGCTCATAATTAAATTAATAAGTTATTTATATATATTTATTTGTATATGCAAGTTTATTTGTAATTTATATATATTTATTTGATAGTGAGCTAAATTTACTTCTTCTTTTTTTTATTATGTATGTAGTGAAATATGACAGAAATTATCACAGCCTCGTATTATATTAATGGTTTGATAGTTAATGGACCATGTGGCATTGAATACCATGGGCGACCACAAAAGGCTATTAGAATTAAAAATAGAATGAAATATGAGGAGTTGGAGGATAAATTTTATAGTCTTTCGTGTGGATAGAAGATGAAATAAAATAATAATAATAATATATAGATATCCACAAGTTGTGCAACCATCAGTAATCAAGTATGAAGCTGTTTCAATTACTGACGACGATGATATGGAGATAATCTTTTTAATGGTAAGTTTCCATCCATATTTATTTGATGCAGAATTATACCTAAATGTGCATCCCTTGGAAGATGCTGGAGATATTCATGATCGAGTCAATTTTGAAGTAGGTGATCGAGATTTAGGAATGACAATGCAAATTGGAAAACAGAATGTTTGCTCTAGTCCGTACATTGTAGATAATGTCACAGTGAACATGGGTTCAAGGTATACAGAGGAGTAGTTTGGTACAATAGACTGTGATGTGATATTGGATATCATCAGACAAGCATCATTATATACAATGGCCAATGATACGGTTCATGCAGATAATAAATTTTTTTAGGAAGATGAAGTACTAAGCGAAGATGATGTGGATGAAGATGCTCAGCAAGCTAGCATATCATATAATGCAGAAAGTGAAGGAACTAGATCTAAGATTTCAGGGTTAGATCTTGAAATTTTTTCAAGATCAGACAGCGAAAGATTAAAATAAATTAAAATTTATCTTATAAAATCAGAGAATCCTTATATCTAAGATCCTATTATATGATTATTATATGGTATTAAATCAGAAATTAAAATATGAAGAGCAAGAACTACATGTTGATCATATCAACAAGTTTCTATACTACATCTAATGTATGTAAAATATAATAGATCAGATCTATTACCTTGCAAGTTAGATGTTCTAACTTTGCTGATCCGGACTTGAGGATGATGTTGCAAGCTGCATACATGTCTGGCCTCTAGGAGTCGTCTACACGAGCCCATGAATCACGATCAGAAGTCCTGGTCCAGAAAATCAGCACAGTATGCTAGTACTATGCTGATCCTTCTTCGATGGTCGATCAGATGCCTCCTTCTTCTTGATTTGGACTCTTCTAAAGATGAGAAGTAGGAGAAAGAGATTTAGATGTGAGACACTCTCAGAAAACTCACAGATGGAGGAAGGAAAGAGGTGAACTCAGCAACCCTAGAAGAAGACCCTCTTCTTCTTCTCTTTTCTCTCACCTAGACACTTAATTTTGTGTCTATTATATCTCCATGCCCCAACACTCTTTCTTCCTAATTTTTACACACCTCAAAGGTCTCTCAATACTCTATAATTCATAAAAATTTAAAAAAAAAAATTATTTTAAATAAAGAGATATGAAGAATCCTTGTGTAGGTCAAATACCTAATCAAGAAAAATCCAAACAGGGCAAGACAAGGGGTGCCCAACTCATGGGCGCCCTCTCTTTTTTTTTTCTGCCATGGACCATCAACAAAGGGCGCACAATATGTGCCATAAAAGTCATAAAAATTTCAAAAAAAATTTGGATAAAATCAGTGCCATAAGGAAAGAGTTTTGATTTCCTAAAATTCTATCTTATAGAATTTGAAATCCAAACTAATTCCTACTTTGACTTGGTCCACAACCACATTCCATGTAAGAGAGAAAGAGTGGAATGCTTTGAGCATGCGTGAAGGCCTGGGAGAGAAGATTTTGTCGCACAAAATAAGAGAGAGTGGGCGTGGGGGGCTAAGGTGGCGCAAGGTGGAATCCTAATCTTACTAGGATTCAATCTATAATTTGTTCAAATTTGATTTCTCAAACCAAATCAAACCAAAATCAAATCAACTCAATTAAAATAGATCTTAACCAAATTAGAAATCTAATTTAATCAAATTAAATTAGATTTAAATCTAATTTAATTTTTTAATCAAATTAAAAATTAGGTTGACCCAAGTCCTAATTGGACTAGGACTAGTTTTTTCTTGCACTTGGCTTATCCAATAAACCAATTGGACTTAATCCAATCAAGCCCAAATCAAATCTAATTAAATCATATTCAATTAAACTTAATCTTAGCCTATTGGCTTAATCAAATTAAGCTAATTAGCAATCGAATTGCTAATCGATCCTCCTGCAACACTTGCATTAGGTTAAATGTCAATCGTATTGATCGTTTAACCCTAGAACGATTCTTAATCGTTGATCAACCATCCGATCGGAACATGTACTCTAATGTGTGTGATCTCATAGGTCCGAACCTAAATCGATAGTATAGAAATAAATTTCTGTACCAATCGAAGTGACCATCTAGCAATGGTACCCGACGGTCGGATAGGTCGAATGTGTAGAACAACATCCTTAGAACCAATGCAGATATAGTTTTCATATAATTCATCCCCTTGACCAAAATGCTCATAGAACATCTCAGAGTTCAATTGTCAACTCTGATCAGGTTGTCCACATTGTATTTCAAAATATCAAATCCATCTGATGGATTATCCTGGTCAAGGTTTTGCTAAATTGAAATACAGCGACTCATTCTTCTCCAACTCTTGGAGTGGTCAATCCCATCTTGATCACACTCCGACTTCGCAAGTACTTGACTGTACCCAAAAACCTTCCATCACTGAATTAAAAATTCAGTTAGTCCCGTACCAAAGCATAGTGAGTTGCTTGCAAGTCACTGAGGCGATCTCAGGTCTAAGGGACACTTATGCCTATATCTCATCAGAGACATTCTCAATAGCAGAATGCTCTGGAGTTGGTCACATTCAATGACGATGTATCCTTACATCTCACCTGTATGCCATATCAGTGTCTCCACACTCCTTGGTTAAGAGGACAACCAATCCATATGGCCTACAGCGACCTATGCTCGATAGAAGCTGTCGTCCTTATTAACAGCCTATCATTTGGTCGTGAACAATTTTAAGGACTAATCGATAAATCCTCTCTTTATCAAACTTAAATAGTCCTAAGGACTTCATCACAACAACGGAGTTCATTAGAAGATAAAAACTTATGATGAAAACACCAAAAATATATTTTATTTATTAACAAATTAATTACAATATAAGGTTGCTCAACCGTCAACAGGTTGACGATTGACTTTTGAGACATATTTGTCAACAACTCCCACTTGTCCTAAAGCCATTTGGCACTGTATTCTATACCCATCTTTGACTTGTGGTTGTCGAACTCCTTTATCGTCAGGGCTTTAGTGAAGGGGTCGGTCAGGTTCTCCTTTTTGTCGATCTTCTGAAAGTCGACGTCACCTCGATCTATGATCTCCCAGATCAGGTGGAAGCGGTGCAAAATATGCTTCGTTCACTGGTGTGCTTTGGGTTCCTTCGCCTGAGCTATGGCACCAGTGCTGTGGTAGTAAAGCAGGATCGGACCATCGAGGGAGGGTACTACTTCGAGCTCAGTGATAAATTTTTTCAGCCACACAGCTTCCTTCGTGGCATCCGATACTGCGATATACTCCGTCTCACAAACAGAGTCTGCTGCAGTATGCTACTTGAAACTCTTCCAATACATGGCTCCACTATTCAGAGTAAAGATATAACCCGACACGCTTCTACTATCATCATGGTCAGATTGAAAGCTGGAGTCTGTGAACCCCACAAGTTTCAGATCTGACTTGCCATAAACCAACTATTGGTCCTTAGTATTTCTCAAATACTTAAGGATGGCTTTAACCACTTTCTAGTAATTTTCTCCAGGATCATATTGGTATCTACTCACTACTCCTAGTGTGTATGCCACATCTGACCTTGTACATATCATAATGTACATGATAGATCTCACGATCGAAGCATATGGGACTCTACTCATACGCTCTCTCTCTTCAGGAGTTGTCGGACAATCCTTCTTAGAGAGAGAAATTTCATGATCTATTGGTAGATAGTCTTTTTTGGAATTCTCCATGCTGAATCTCTTCAGCACAGTGTCTATGTACGTGGACTGGGATAACTCAAGCATCTTTTTAGATCTATCCTTATAGATCTTCATTCCTAAAATGTAGGATGCTTCACCCAAGTCCTTCATGGAGAACTGCGATGACAACCAAACTTTTATTCCCTGTAGTGCGGAGATGTCATTTTCGATTAAGAGAATGTCATCCACGTATAAGAAAAGAAATATCACAACTGGATCATTTGCCCATTTATAGATGCAGGGCTTTTCTCTGTTCTTAATAAAGTCATATATTTTGATCACCTTATTAAAATACATGTTCCAACTCTGAGAAGCTTGCTTCAATATATAAATGGATCTCTGAAGCTTGCACACCTTGAACTCATCTGTGGATGTAAACCCCTCAAATTGTATCATATACACCTCTTCGATCAACTCTTCATTCAGAAAAGCTGTCTTTACATCTATCTATCAGATCTCATAATCCAGATGGACAGCTATTGCAAGCATTATCCGAATGGATTTGAGCATTTCCATATGGGAGAACATCTCGTTATAGTCAATACCATAATGTTGACGATACCCCTTGACAACCAGACGAACTTTATAGATCTCCACCTTTCTGTCTGCGCCCCTCTTCCTTTTGAAGACCCATTTACACCCAATGGGTTTAACCCCTTCAGGTGGGTCAACCAATGTCCATACATCATTGATCTTTATGGACTTCATTTCGAATTTTATGGCTTCAAGTCATTTCTTGAAATTATGTCTCTGCATTGCATCCATATAGGTGATCAGACTCTCATCGTTCTCATCGAGTTCGATGGGATCACCGTCCCAGACCAAGAAACCATAGTATCTGTCCGGCTGATGCGGTACTCTACCGGATCGTCTTAATGATGCAGGTATATTGGGCTCCGAATCTAATCTAATCAAATCCGACTCAGGTTCAGCTATTGGTGTCGGTCCTTCTACCTGTTGAACTTCATCAAGTTCAACCTTAGAGGCAACGGTTCCTTCACCAAGGAACTCCTTTTCTAAAAAGATTGCCTTAAGGCTGACAATCACCTTTTGTTCATCAGCATGGTAGAAAAAATATCCTTTGATCTCTTTGGGGTACCCTATGAATGTGCATTTGTCAGACCTAGGTCCAAGTTTATCTGTAACTAATTGTTTGACATAGGCCGGGTACCTCCAGATCCTAAGGTGTGAAACTGCTGGCTTACGCCTTGTCCATATCTCATATGGAGTCTTAATTACAGACTTACTTAGAATCCTATTTAACAGATAATAGATCGATTCGAGTGCATATCCCCAGAAGGATATCAGCAAGCTGGCAAAATTCATCATGGATCGGATCATGTGTAACAGAGTCTGATTTCTCCTTTCAGACATACCATTATGCTGTCGTATTCTTGGAGGAGTCCATTGGGAGAGAATCCCATTCTCTCCTAGATATGTGAGAAACTCACCAGAAAGGTATTCCTTTTCTCGATCAGATCGAAGAGCTTTAATACTCATTCCAGTTTGTTTTTCTACTTCACTGCAGAATCGTTTGAACATTTCAAATGAATCCGGCTTATGTTTCATCAGATAGATATATCCATATCTGGATAGATCATCTGTGAAAGTGATGAAGTAGAAATATCCACCTCTAGCACTTGTGCTCATGGACCTGCATACATCAGATGTACTAGGTCCAAGAGCTCAATAGCTCTCTCATCTTTTTCAGTAAAAGATGACTTGATCATTTTATCAAGAAGACAGGACTCATAGGTTGGAAGTGATTCACAATCACTGACTTCAAGAATTTTTTTTTGAGTCAACATGTTTATCCTGTTCTTGTTTATATGACCTAGCCTACAGTGCCATAAGATACACTATCTAATCTAGGATGCTTGCCAGTAGAATAAACTATGTTAACAGGTTGTGATAAAATATACACACCATTGTTCAAATATCCACAAAAATAGTAACACCATTTATAATGATATTACAAACTTATTTCTTTATTGAAATTTCATAATCATTTTTGGCCAGAAAGCCTACAAAAATAATATTTAAAAAGAAATTGGGACAAAAATGATAATCATTAAGAACAACGGTATGGGACTCAAAAACAAGTTTCAAGATTCCTAATACTAGAACTGAAACTGGTCTTCCATTTCCAACGTTCAGGAACCTCTTGCCTTGCTCGAATCTCCTATTGACCTGCAACCCTTGCAATGAATTGCAAATATGATAAGGGCTACCGGTATCCAATACCCAGTCAGTTATATCACAAATAGAGAAATTGCAAGGAGTTATCATATAAATATCTTGCCCAGTAATAGCTTACTTCTTTCTCTACCTGTTCGGGTCTAGGGAGGTAATATACTGAGGATAGTTCCTCTTTCAATGCCCCCACTTCTTGTAAAAGAAGCATTCAGCTTGACTCTTATCGGGCTTGATCTTTCTGGTCTGTCCCTGCATTGATGTCCCAGCCTGAACTTGCACCTTCTTCACTTTCTTCTTCTTGTTCTTTTTCCCTTTCTCAAAGGGTCGAGAACCAAAAGACGAACCTCCCACTAAGTTCACCAACTCCTTGTGGAGTTGGTGATCCTTCTCAAAGTTCTGAAGCAACCCCAATAACCTGTGGTAGTTTACTTTAGGCTTTGTCATTCTATAATGAGTGAGGAATGGGAGATAAGACTTAGGCAGCGAATTCAGTATTGTATCTTTTCCAAGCTGCTCATGCAAGGAAAAGTCGAGCTTGCTCAAACGCTCTATCAGCTCGATTATGTACAATACATAATCAGTGACAAAGGCACCATCCTGTATTTTGGTGTTGAAAATGGCATCACTAGTTTTATGCCTCTCCACATCATCGGGTGTGCCAAAGGCATCCTCCAACACTTGAAGCATGTCCTTTGGCTGAGCCATCTCAAATCTATGATTGAACTCGTTGCTTATGGCAGCTAGCATGATGCAGCGCATCATGATTTGATCATTGAGCCACTTCTGGTAAGTATCTTTAACTGTTCCACGTGCATTGACTGCTGGATCCTCAGGTGCAGGATCTATTATTATATATAGAATCCGTTCATGCTCCAGGACTATCTTCAACTTTCGGTACCAGCTATCGAAGTTGGATCCCACCAACTTATCATTGTCCAACAATGATCGGAGCGATAAGAAAGTGGCCAAATCTGCACAAAGAAAAATCATAACCTAATTAGTAATTGATTCATTAAACCTAAAGATTTGAACTTTAATCAAAAAATTTCTTCCACTATTTTATTCAAATTGATAGCCTCTACCTTCAATTTGAAGAATTACCCTAATTCCTTAGTGGGTACTAGAATCTACTTAGATTACATACAAGCCCAACTTTGGTTGGCCAACCCATGTACATCTAAGGGTAGGTTCATAACCAATTGTTTCTCTAAATAATTTTTAGTAATTTTAATTTTGCCCCAATCTCTAATCAGTAGATTTTGGCCTCCACTGAAAAGGTCTGGTTAGGTCCAACCATTAACATGACCATACTTGGCCCATCTAGCCAATGAATGATTAGGCTCAATTTTGGTTGGCTAACCTAACCACCATTTAGAAAGATACAGTCAAAAAATCATATTATGAATGACAATTCCATCAGCCGATAAGCACCAGGCCTTTGGAACTCCAATGATTATCTAACTGATGGATCCATTATCATCCACTTAATAGGAGACTATGATCTAGTTATCACCATAACTATTTTATTTTAAGGACCTAATAATTTTAGAAGATTTAATTAATTTAGAGGAGGAGGTTAGATGAACCAACTTATCATGATCCTCTCACTGACTTCACCTAGTCAACTCAAGGGAGACCATTAAAAGAACTGGTCTAGGAGCACCTAAATCAGTCACACTGATTTATCTAACTGACATGTGTCAGCTCAAATAGTTAAGTGATCCGATCAAAATATAATTTCACCAAGAGGCTAGGTAAGTTCGATCGATGGGAGGGTCTGTCAAAGCTTGTCTTAGACACCATCAGAAATGGTCAGGTAAGCGGGCTGCCAATTAAAAATCACCGATCTGGTTTACCTTAGACACCAACTAGTTTAATTAGTTTCAATTAGATCAACCTAACAGTTCGTGCTAGACCGCTTAGCCAAGAATCAAGTCCATTTGGTTCTCGTTAAAGATATGGACTTGACCAACTATAACTATTGTATTTGATCTAGAGAATCCTTGACCTAATCTAAGACAACAATTGATTAGATTTAGTCAATTCTCTAATTAAGTCCATCTTTAATCTAACCTTAGGTCTAACCCAATTAATGGATCTAATTCTCACTAACCCATTAACCCAATGCATTATGGTTTGTGTCTTAGGTTCTTCAATTCACAATCCTAAATCCTAATCAAATAACTTCTTAATTCTCAATTAAGTTTTGGGCTGAGGGTTGGGGTTCAGCTTTTCAAAAATATTTTTCATATTTATAAAATATTTTTACAACATGGTTCTTACCAACCAAGTTGCATGTTTGATTCATAATCAAAATGCAAGTGAAATAAGTATGAAACTACTTTAGATCTAATCTAAACAGGTTTATGTAATTGAAACAATTTCAACTTTAAACTGCATAAATTTTCTAGATAAATATATGATGGTTCTTTGTGCGGAAATTATTAACAAATAGATTTTATTTTAGATTTAAATACTTTTTAAATCTAATAAATCATAAATTTAATCTAAATCATATCTAACAAATTTATGATTAAACATTGATCTACACGAACTAGGACAACTTTTGCACTGTAAGGGGTAAACCTTACAGCAGGACAACCTACAATTCGTGATTGATCTAAAAATTTTAATTTTAAATTTAATAATCAGATTATAAATTTGATCTAATTTAAGAAATAATCTAAGCATGTATAAATAATCATGTAATAAACAACCTAGGCTCTGATACCAATTGAAGGAATCAGATCTAGGGTTTCAGAGTTAGATCTTAAAATTTTTTCAAGATCAGGCAGCAAAAGACTAAAATAAATCAAAATTTATCTTATAAAATTAAAAAATTCTTAGATCTAAGATTCTATTACATGATTATTATATAATATTAAATCAAAAATTAAAATATGAAGAGCAAGAACTACATGTTGATCATATCAACATGTTTCTATACTACATCTAATATATGTAAAATATAATAGATCAAATCTATTACCTTGCAAGTTAGACGTTCTAACTTTACTGATCCAGACTTGAGGATGATGTTGCGAGCCGTACACGCATCCGACCTCTAGGAGTCATCCACACGAGCCCATGAATCACGATCAGAAGTCCTGGTTCAGAAAATCAGCACAGTATGCTAGTACTATGCTGATCATTCTTCGATGGTCGATCAGATGTCTCTTTCTTCTTAATTTAGATTTTTTCAAAGATGAGAAGTAGGAGAAGGAGTTTTAGATGTGAGACACTCTCAGAAAACTCACAGATGGAGGAAGGGAAGAGGTGAACTCAGCAACCCTAGAAGATGACCCTTTTCTTCTTCTTTTTTTTCTCACCTAGATACTTAGTTTTGTGTCTATTATATCTCCATGTCCCAACACTCTTTCTTCCTAATTTTCATACATCCCAAAGATCTCTCAATGCTCTATAATCCATAAAAATTTTAATAAAAAATTCATTTTAAATAAAGAGATATGAAGAATCCTTGTCTAGGTCAAATACCTAGTCAAGAAAAATCCAAATAGGGCAAGACAAGGGGTGCTCAACTCATGGGCGCCCCCTCTTTCTTTCTCTATCATGGACCACCAGCAAAGGATGCACAATATATACCATAAAAGTCATGAAAATCTCAAAAAAAATTTGGATAAAATCAGTGCCATAAGGAAAGAGTTTTGGTTTCCTAAAGTTCTATCTCATAGAATTTGAAATCTAAACTAATTCCTACTTTGACTTGGTCCACAACTACATTCCATGTAAGAAAGAATGAGTAGAATGCTTTGGGCATGTGTGAAGGCTTGGGAGAGAAGATTTTGTCACATAAAATAAGGGAGAGTGGGCGTGGGGTGCTAAGGTGGCGCAAGGTAGAATCCTAGTCTTACTAGGATTCAATCTATGATTTGTTCAAATTTGGTTTCTCAAATCAAATCAAACCAAAATTAAATCAATCCAATTAAAATAGATCTTAATCAAATTAAGAACCTAATTTAATCAGATTAAATTATATTTAAATTTTATTTAATTTTTTAATTAAATTAAAAATTAGGTTGACCCAAGTCCTAATTGGACTACGACTAGTTTTTTCTTGTACTTGACTTATCCAATAAATCAATTGGACTTGATCCAATCAAGTCTAAATCAAATCTAATTAAATTATATTTAATTAAACTTAATCTCAGCTCATTGGCTTAATCAAATTAAGCCAATTAGCAATCGAATTGCAATCGATCCTCCTGCAATACTTGCATTAGGTTAAATGTCAATCGTATTGATCGTTTAACCCTAGAATGATTCTTAAACGTTGATCAACCATCCGATCGGATCATGAACTCTAATGTGTGTGACCTCATAGGTCCGTACCTAAGTCGGTAGCATAGAAATAAATTTTTATACCAATCGAAGTGACCATCTAGCAATAGTACCCGACGGTCGGATAGATCGAATGTGTAGAACAACATCCTTAGAACCCATGCGGATATAGTTTTCATATAATTCATCCCCTTGACCAAAATGCTCATAGGCCACCTCAGAGTTCAACTGTCAACTCTGATCAGGTTGTCTATATTGTATTTCAAAATATCAAATCCATCTGATGGATTATCCTGGCCAAGGTTTTGCTAAATTGAAATACAGCGACTCATTCTTCTCCAACTCTTGGAATGGTCAATCCCTTCTTGATCATACTCCAGCTTTGCAAGTACTTGACTGTGCCCAGAAGCCTTCCGTCACTGAATTAGAAATTCAGTTAGTCTAGTACCAAAGCACTGTGAGTTACTTGCAAGTCACTGAGGCGATCTCAGGTCTAAGGGACACTTATACCTATATCCCATCAGAGACATTCTCGACAGCAGAATACTCTGAAGTTGGTCACGTTTCATGACGATGTACCCTTACATCTCATCTGTATATCATACCAGTATCTTCACACTCTTTGATTAAGAGGATAACCAACCCATATGGCCTACAGCGTCCTGTACTCGATAGAAGCTATCGTCCTCATTAACAGCCTATCATTTGATCATAAACAGTTTTAAGGACTAATCGATAAATCTTCTCTTTATCGAATCTAAATAGTCCTAAGGACTTCATCACAACAACGGAGTTCATTAGAAGATGAAGACTTATGATGAAAATATCAAAAATATATTTCATTTATTAACAAATCAATTACAATATAAGATTACTCAACCGTCAACAGGTTGACAATTGACTTTTAGGATATATTTTCCAACAGAAAGCCCACTTGATATTGGAAGCCCACATGATATTGGAAGCTCACATAGCATAGAAAATTTAAATGACATAGGAATCCCAAATTTTTTTGTGTTTGAAGCTCCTTTCAGAATATTTGTCATTTTGATTGGGCAGCTGCTAATGTATCAATATATTCTATATTGGAAGCTGAGTGTAATATGTGGGAAAGAGGTGAAGAGTTACGTAAGGGGCTTCATTTTGCAGATAAGATAGAACTGCAAACTGTGATAAAATAATATTCAATTGATATGTATCGTGAATTCAAGGTTATTAAGTTAGGGCCAACTGTGGATTGTTAAATGTGAAAACAAAGAGTCGGGATGTCAATGGATGCTTCGAGCAATTAAGCGGCATGACAATTTTGAAATCATACGATATATTGGTCCACATATATATTTATCTGCTATGCTTTTGAAATCACACGATATATTGATCCGCATACATATTTATCTGCTATACTTTTTCAGAATCATTGTGGGCTAGACTCTAATTTTATCGTCAGTAAAATATGAGATTTGGTGAAAGAAGTACCTACAATTTTCATTGTTGGCATTGGTGCGGTATTAAAAAATAAATTCAACTATACGGCCAGTTATAAAAAGTTATGGGAGGCCAAGCAAAAAACAATGACCATGGTATTTGGTGATTGGGATAGGTCATATGAATTGCTGCTGAAATGATTGCATACTGTAGAGGAATTCAATCTTGAATCTTGGATTAAATTCATCAGCACTCCTACAAGTCACCCAGCATGTGCTACATTCGATCGTATTTTTTGCGCATTTGCACCTTTTATCAAAGGATTTAAATATTGTCGACCAGTGATTAGCATTGATGCAATATTCTTATATAAAAAGTATCGAGGGGAGATGTTGATTGCAACTACTGTGGATAGGAATAATCAAATTTTTTCATTTGCATTTGCCATAGTAGATGAGGAGTCTATGGATATTGAGAGTTGGTTCTTAGCTTGCATGAGAACTTTTATTACCCCATGTCAGAATATATGTCTGATCTCAGATTGGCATGTTGGTATCTTATTTGTAATAGATAATTAGTTTCTTAGTTGGCAACCACCACATGCATTCCATATATTTTGCTTGCATCATGTAGCAAGTAATTTTAATTTGTGATTCTAGGATTCAAAACTAAAAGATATGATGAAAAAGGTTGGTATGCAAATATAGATCAGAAAGTTTGAGAAATATATGAAAAAGATTGAAAAACTTAAATCTAATATAATTCAGTGGTTAAATAATTTTTTTTTAGATAAATGGACTCAAGCACATGATGACGGCTGACGATATCAAACAATAACTACTAATTTATCAGAGTGTTTCAATGGAGTGCTTAAAAATGCTTGTTTTTTTTCAATAACTATATTGGCACAATTGACATTCTTCCGTCTTGTATCATATTTTGATGGTCACTATACTTAAGCAGTTGATGCACTAGAAAAAGGTGAAAGATTTACTTTATTTTTTATAAGTCGTATAATCGCCAACCAATCCAAAGCTACATCACATAGTGTTACATGCTTTGATAGAGCTAGCAGTGTATTCCAAGTGCAAATGGCATTATGTGGGCCTTATATGAATAGAGGCAACAACACCCAAGTCACCAATTTTTTTCATATTTATTAAATTCTGATTTAGTTGTATCTAACGATCTAGTTAACATTTGTACAATATATGGTGCAGATAATGAGACTTTCGGAGCGCACGTGTACATGTCAGAAATAGCAGTGCTATCATTTATCTTGTTCGCATGTTATGACTACCTGTGCTCATATTGCAATTGATTTTTGGCGATATGTTGATCGATGCTACACCCTAAACAATTACTATCATAGTTACGCTCATCAATTTCATCCCATACCACATCAAGAATATTGGTCACAAAGCCACAATGAGTGTATTATCATACCTATGCAATAATGGTTACGGCAGAAGGGTAGACCATGCTCCTCGAGATTATGAAATGAAATAGATTGGAGAGAATCCGGAAACCGGGCTATGTGTCGAGTCCGTGGAGAGGCAGGCCATGATAGATGAACATGTCCACAAACAAAAAATAGAGAATGATATGTACTGTAAAATAGTGCAATTGTAATGTTGTATTAAGTAGAAGTGTATTAATCTTTAAGATAGACACTCAAATGTCAGACATATATATTGAGCTGTATTAAGTTTCAATGAGCTGTATTTCTTTAAGCATGTTATATTAAGTTAATCTGTGATGAAAGTTTTATTACAATGCTTGGCAATCGAAGTTATTAAAATAAATTATCTAAAATTTTTTTTTACTAACTATTGTTCAATGCTTGTAACATATCCTATATATGGACCTAGGACCTGTAGATGATTCTATATTACATGACCAGGCTGATCATTGATCATCGTTAGTATGGGATAGTAAGGTACGTATTTATATCATTAATATCTTCTTTAAAAAGTTTATTATATTCAATTAATTTTTGTATTGATATTTTTCACTTATTAGTGCAAGGAGTTGCAGTTTCTTACCTGTCGTCGGAGGGAGCTAGCATTGCACAGGTCGACACGACTGGACGGACGCATTGTGCCATATCTATACCAGCCCGAATTCTACAAACTAAGTCGCACTGGATTCATACAGCTTGACTGGCACTTGATCACAGTATTGGTAGAGCGGTGGCGGCCAAAGAGTCATACATTTCATTTATCTCAGGGGGAGTGCACCATCATGTTGCAGGATATCGTATCCAGCTCGGATTGACCATTGATGGACTACTAGTGATAGGCAGTACACAACAAGATTGGTACCAGATTTGTTTGAATCTATTAGGCATTGTCTCACCTCTAGGAAGACTCCAGGGGTCGTGGCTTAGTACGGTCTAGCTAGAAGAGTAGTTTACTAAGTTATCCTCTGATGCTGATGACTTTGCGATCCAGTGTTATGCTAGGGCATATATTCTACAGCTCATAGATGGGTGTCTATTTTATGAGAAATCTAATAATATGGTGCATATTATGTTTTTACCTTTACTTGAAAACTTTGAGACTGTGGGACATTATAGTTGGGGTAGTGCCGGCCTTGCATGGTTATATAGAGAGATGTGTAGAGGAAGCTGAAAAGATGCACATGAAATAGCCGGACCCTTGATATTATGATAGTTGTGGGTATGAGATAGGTTTTTCTTTATAGCACCACACAGATTAGGTCAGCCTATTATAGATCTTATTATGGATCTACCTGATTGTGGTGCATTACTAGATGGTCTGTTGGGCATGAGGTACGTAATAACAACGAACAATCTTTATATGTATGTATAAATCATATCCAATAGATGCTTGTTATTATATGTGCAGATGGAGAGATATTTTTTCGATTAGAGATGTATCGACCCATGTTCTCATTGCATATCGATACCATCTCGATTGACTGACTGTGGATCAGGTAAGCATTACATCTGTATCTCATTTTTATTAGAAGTTTTTTCCATAAATTTATGTCAATTGCTTATACTTCATGTTTTTCATACACAGATGATATGGCAGCCACATACTCCTGATGTCATTACGGGACTACCTGATTACTGCTTTGATAGACAGGATATATGGTGTAGCCGAGTGCCGCTCATTTTTTTTTTCACATTATAGAGTGACATTTTTCTGACAGAGTGTTGTGGCAGTTTGGAATCCAGCAACCCATTCTAGATGATTGTGATATGGATGTCAGATTGCATAGGATCGACCTCAGAGGACATGTTGATCAGGATTGGGATGCTACTCATCAGCATTTCCTTGATTTATGGGAGAGACATCAAGACTATGTTATAGATGGGCTTCCAGTTGATGGTACCATGAACTTCAATGATATGTACATGCAGTCGTACCAACGCATCACTCGATGATTCATTGGTTGCAGTGGTGCTACATTCGATTATCTAGTGCGCTTATTAATTTTATTACTTTTATTTATATCGAACACCAATTGATTATTTGCTATGTCAGAGTGATGGCTTGACGAGGATACATCATCTTGCTCATCCAGATTCGATATCCACATCCTCCCATGCCATTCAGGATATTTGCACATCCATGCTGGATGCTATCGACCAGCATAGTCGCATCTCCATGCGTGTCCATCCTCCTGATATCTGGACAGGTCAAGAGACTTCTTCAGCTTTTGGACATCGAGCATCAGATGGATCACGTCCTCCAGTCCAGCACAGACAAGGTAGTCAATGACATGTTACATCTCTAATTTCGATGGTATAGTTTCCTTCATATACTCCATACATGTCATCGGCCACATATACATATGAGGATGTAAGTCAGTTCCCCTATGTTTCAGAGGCAGTTGTGCATTTTGAGTATGCAGCAGAAATGACCGATCAAGGACCTTCATATCATGTTGACCATATAGGTGAAGGAGTTGCACATAGTTATCCCTATACATAGGAGGATATGGGACTAAGTGAATAAGAACCAATGCATCGTCGAAAACAACCTATACGGATGAGGGACGACCTCCATATGGGACATGACTTATATGTACTAAATGATATAGTTATGATTTTTTTTATGCTACTATCACATTCCAGATTGTACTGAACTTATTGGTATTGATTTGATTTAAGATATTTATTAGTATTTTCAATTTTCATAATGGATCACATGGTTTTGTGCATATGTATTCCAATGCTGTGATCGAAAACCCCAAACCTTCTTATCAAAAAAAGTGATCAAATACCACAACCCTTCCTACCAAATTAAAGTAATTTTGAAAAAAAACTCTGGTTCGATTGATCGACCCAATGATCTGGTCGATCGATATGGCATAGCACGCCACCCTTCAGCGATCGATCGATCGGGAAGAATGATCAGGATCGACCGGTTCGCTTGGTCCACCACAGTCAACCAAATTTCAACGGCCGATCGATCGAAGCAGGACCTAGGGGTCGATCGGAGCATCTTGGTCGGGATTGATTAGTGCGCTCGGTCCACCACAGTCAACCGAATCTCAGAGGCTGATCGATCGAGCGTGTCCTACAGATTGATCGTGGGTCTTGGCCGAGATCGATCGATGCGCTCGATCTCCTAAGGTCGACAAAACCATAGGCGTTAGTTGATCGATTTGCATCAGACAGTCAACTGTTTGACTGCTGGCTGGTCGATCGGTGGGGTTTTCTGAGAAAATTTTTTTAATTAATTTTATATATATCTTTGGTACATGATCACAAAATCAAAATAGTGTAAAAATAAAAATACTGAAATCATAAATCTGAAGCTTGAATTCCAAAACTGTAAAAATACGAAACCTTAAAACCACAAAACCAAATTTCAAATACAAACAAAATATAAGTGATAATTCCAAATAATACATAAGTCATGATTCCAAGTACTATGGATACCTAAGTCATCACTCATAACAAATAATACATAAGTCATATTTTTAAATACAAACAAAAAAATAGACCAGACATCATCAATCGAAGCATCAAGTACTACAATAAGAAGCTAGGGCCTAAGCATCTATTTGAGGGTTCTGTGGTGGCGGAGGGAATCGATGATAGAAGTACTCTACAAACTGCTGAAACTGTGCAAATCCCTCATCCATACATCTCGTTAGAGATATCTCGAGTGCATCTATTCGAGCAAACAATGCTCGTAGATCGGATGATTGCTGATTAAATTGTGTAGACTGGCCAGGCTGAGCAGCAATGATAGGCTGTGTAGTGAGTAAGATGCGTAGGCTAGTCTCTGTCGGTAGTCTCACCTTCTTTTGAACTTTCTTCTTCATCCATAGCACTTATACTCCTCCATACCCTGTCAGAAAAAAAAATTTCCCATTCGTTCCAAAGATGAGTGGTTGTAGATATCAGTGGGTTTAAGCTTCATAATTTTATTATCATCATTAATAGGGACATCAAATACCTCGAAGATAGCAATTATAACAGCTACATAGGGTAAACAAGATTTTACACTTTGAAAGCACTCATTCATATAATGCATTATCATATATGGCAAATTAACCCTAACATCCGAAAGTTTCATTTGTAGGAGATAAATATATAGGAATGATACCCTATCTCTATGACCCCCTCTAGGTAGGAAATTAAATGTAAAAATATGATGAATGAGACGATTCAACAAAAGCAATGCATGGGTACTAGGTTTAGCGGTACTAACTAAATCATTATCTACATAAATATTTCTGGTAGGGGGAAGATATTTTAAAACTCGATGACTCCAACAAGTGATACTAAAATACTCATCATCTGATGGAATGTCCAATATTTGACCAAGCATAGTACAGTCAAACTCAATAATCTTGCCTTTGACATAAGATGAAATAGGACAACTTGATCTTTCAAAACTAAAATTACTATAAAAATATATCATTAGAATAGGATAGGTTGGCTTGTTAAGAATAATCATTGATAACCAATTCATTCTTGAAAATCAGCAAATTGATCTAGATCCACTATCCTCCCTCCTATAACTTTTCTACAAGAATAATTAGATCTAAATTTTTTTCTACATTCATTATTCAAAAATAAATCTTCTTTGTACCTATGCGTCGGTTATTTTTTTTTTATATGAGCTTTTTTGGCTTTCGATGTATCACCTCTTTTTGAAGCCATTGGGTCGATTTGTTCGTGAGGATCGGTAAGAAGAGAATAGAGGTTGCTTAGAGTGAGAATGGACAACAACAAGATGGAAGAAAGGGGAAAGAGATCGGTCACAAGATGTGGAAGCCAATCGGAGAGGAGACTTGTCATAGGATGAGGAGAAGGAGACCAAACGAGCCTGTCGGATGGGGAGGAGGCTGATCATGGAGGAGACGAGTGAAGGAAGAAGTGGGGGATAAAAAAGGATTGAAACCGCATGTTCAAGATACGATTTCATTTGAATTTTTTTTTAAACACTGAAATCGTATGTTCAAGGCGTGATTTCAATTTGATATTTTTTTTTACAAGTTGTGGGTACGAAATTGAAACTGCATGTTCCATACGTGATTTCAATTTGAAATTTAACGGGCTGGATGAGATTCAATCTAAAACCGCATATAGGATATACGGGTTCAAAAATGAAACTGTATGTTCAAGATGCAGTTTTATTTTTAAAATTTAATTTTTTTTAAAACAGGTTATGTTAATTTTTAAAACCACATGTTCAGGATACGATTTCAACGAGAAACCACGTGGCCATTCAATCAGCCGAACTATCGTACTTTTAAAAATAACTTGGGTTTTGAGGTATATTTATAATTAAATTTTAAAATAATAATAATAATAATAAACCCTTCTCTTTTGCGGCAAGGGAGGACGGAGTGACCTTGCATTTTTGGGACCATGCTGCTCATTTTTTCAAAAGACTTGCACAAGGACGTACAACTTTTAATGCACGAAACTTGACTCTCAAACTATTTATAACCTTACATATTATTGTATATTGATGTTTCAAACCTAAACAGCATTTCTAATTGGTACACATTTTGGCTTCCAAAACATTAACTATTCTCTTAATATTCCATATATAGAAGCAATTGTTCAAGAAATATTTAAAAGAAAAAAAAACACTTTTGAATCATTTCTTAGCAATACGGTCAATTTTCAATATACGAGCGAACCGTCTTCCCGCGATGGATTGTCCAACATATAAATTAATGGGTAACATCTACTACTCATTATAAAACATTATAAAATAGCAAATATTTCCAGGGCACGGTGGAGGTGACACGAAATCTTGCCCCAAGGCTTATCGCTTGATATATTTTTTTTCCTCTTTTTTATTTTTGATGGAAAAGTTCTATCATGGATTCATTTGGTTCATCCTTCTTTTAAACGCCTGAAAAGAAATTTTCATGTACCGCTCCATAATTTTCAACTCTGGCATAAATAACGTTGAATAAAAGTTCCAAATGCATTCCAGATTTTAAACATTTGTCATTGGGCAGGACGTTGTCTGTATTCTTGGGCTGGCTGAATTTTGGGTCAGGAAAAGGGCAAGGAGTTACCCCAGGGGCACTCAACCTCAGCTCCCTATTGTTGACATTATGACAGAACCTGGACCCAGGCAAACATCTCAGATCTTGTAGTGATCTCATTTGGTACGACTTTGGTATCGTAGAATTCGGTACCATTATGGATAGTCGCCACATCATTTCGAAGGCAGATAACTCTTATTCATTCATGGAATTAACGAGGTAACATTAGTACAATGCAGAATATGTCATGGTGACGAAGGAAAGCCGCTCTCTAAGAAGGAAGATGGGGGAGCTATCTATGAGAGTACAGAACTCTAGGATCTTAGGTCTTTGTAGTTTCCTTTTAAACCATCTTGACATGAGGATTTTTCCCTGCTCCATTCCAATCCATGCCGCCTTTGAACTCGCACCTCTATTTCTTTCCTGAAGATGTCAAATTGACAAAGTTTCACATGCTACAATTACAAAATTGCTGAAGTCATTGCTCATCTATTCATCACTTCCTTGAGACGGTACTTTGGAATGATTGAACCACTTCCAGACCCTGCATAACGCTCATAAATCGCACCAATTCTCAACCAGTTCATAGATCTGGGGTTGCATAAGTGTGTAACTGATAGCAACTACTCCTAAGTAAATTATTGCATATTCTACCCAAAAAAAAAATATTGCATATATAAAATTATCAAAGAATATTGTGGAAATCTAAAAATATGCTGATCAAAGTTCCAATAACAACATGATTCCATTATGATAGCTAGCTCCACTCCAAAATCTTAAATTGGCCATCATATTGCTCATGAGAAACGTTGATTATTGAAGACTAAAATACAGTGACTATTACAATGATCGGTGCATGTCATTATAAAAGCAACAAAGTTATTTGCCCAAGTCACTGTTCGATCAGTTATTATTTAGCCGGTTCAAGGATCTAGTTTAAACAATATATATTTAAGATGAATAATGAAAATGTTAAAAAAGTAACTGTTACTTTTGTCATGTAATAGTTGTTGTCATAAAATAATAGTTAGATCATAGTCAGGATCTATATTTTTATCGTCCATAACATTATCAATCCCTATGGAATCGTCATAATAGCTAACATACTATCGTATCGGCATACATTTAAAATCTAATTTTTATGTCATGTACCCAAAAAAAAAAAAAAAATCTTTAAGTCAACTTGTATCCATAGGCAGGAATAAGCAAGCTCCTTATCCTCTGCTTTGTCTATTTGACTTGGATACTTTTCCTCTCAGGGTCTAACATGGACACATGGTTGGGAGTTGGATTTGGTTTTTCTTTATACTTATCCCGTGAGCATTGATTCTTTGGACGTAGTTATGGCTATGACTTTCTTTCTGTGAACCCCTCCAAACAACTTTTACGTATGGTTCTAGCTATGACAACACCACACCAATGTGCAAGCATTTGTCAAAACCGTTGCGTTAGGATGATGATATCAATTGAGGAATCCCTATCTTCAAAATATATTGCAGAATTTAGTCGGCATTATTAAACTTTAATAGCGGCCAAGATGTTGATAGCTATAAGCTTATAACTTGTATCCAAATAAACTTTGAGGCTAATGGAAGATCGAATCTAAATAGTATAGGCCACTTATGTCACGATTGAAAGGTGCTTGCTTCCAATCTTCAAAAAAGAGCGGCCTACTATTTAGATTCACAATATTTTTAACAACCGAACTCTTTTCAAATCATGCCTAACATGAGGGAAGATATTTTTTTATTAATCTCAACCTTTTAACAAATATTAGACTCAATTGCCAACGTTGCTTTCTTGTAATTGCAAGAAAGATAAGCAATTGGCTTGTTGAATTTTTGGGATGCATGTTGATGACCAAAGCGAGTAAGATTGTAAAAAGACAGCTAGAGGAGCCTTGATTGCTGCTAGACATTATTTTTTGGATAATGAAATTAGTTGGGATGGTTGTGTGATATCCATTAGACTGAAAATTTTGAATATGAGACTCACTGATAATTTTATAGCTGGATTTTAACTTGACAGCAAGGCTAATAAAAACAAATAAAAAACAAATAAATTGGTTTTCTATTTTAGTTGTCAATGACGTGCGAGTCTAATTAGTGTTATAATGATTCACACCATAACTAGTAGATTAATTTTCTATCAGGAAAAAAAAAAATAGTGGATGAATTGGCAATGTTGGGCATATCAAATTACTTTAGACCTTACCATGTATAGCTAATTTTGAGTTGTAACTCTATAGCGTGGTTAATATGACATGTTAACCCATCAATTGCTTTATCATCTCTTTTTATTAACAGATAACATTAGTCGAGGAATAAAATGTGAACCAGAGCTTACTAACAGATAACATTTACTTCTCTTTGCTTAGCAGTTAGAGATTCTGAATTTGATTGAGACGATGGCGCATTCAAAAAAAAAATTCGGACTTAAATAATTACTGTGCAAATGAATCTTCTTTCCTTTTTCTCAAAAGCATAAAATTGTTGATGTCCCATTCTTCTACTCATGTCTTGATTGTATGGTCCTTCAAATATGGCTTCTTCCCACTTCATAGAATAATTGAGGCTAGGCTCCTTTAATTATCGAACCTAAGAATTTAATCTCTTTTAATTTGCTCAATATTGCTTAATAGCAATAGTCCAAAAGAATATAACAAGAAAATGAAAAAAAAAAAAAGAAGACATGATAGTTTGGAAAGCAGAAGAGAGGAGAAGCCAAAGCGTGTGAAATATTTGATCTTCCTCTTGCCAAGATGTGATGTTTGAAAGAAGAGTGTTTCTGTTCTTCTAATTATTTCCTCTTTCTTTTTTTTGCCTGAGCAATGCAATGATCAATCTCTCACTGAGGTTTGAACTCTAGACCCTCCATTTTTCATTTACTTTTAATTTTGTACCATGGCAAATCATTAGATCTAGAATTTCGAAAAGAAACAAATAGGAACATATTAGTTTCTATGGTTACGGTATATCCATATAAAGTTGCATAGATAAGGCAAAAAACTTCACTATATGTTAGAGATTATAAAGGTGGTAGGAAAATCCAATACAAGATAAAAAAGAAACCAAAGTAGTACCCCTCAAAACTCCAAAACAATAAGATGACATGAAACCGTAAAGGGTTATTATGTGTACGTGTGCAAGTGTGAGTAGGCCATTAAAAATTACTTGGCCTCAATTCCGGCATCTGCATTGAATCACCATCAATAATAACTCCTAGTCAACAGTTAATTTATGAACAAGTCGATGCCCTTCATGATGTTATTTTCATAACTTTGGACCAAGAAATTTTTTCATTTAATAAGATAGCATTCTCGTATAAAGTTCGTGAATGCATTGTCTTAATCCAAAGAGAATATCAACTACTTAAATGCAATGACCTTGTACTTCGTTCGTGAATTGCACATGTACAGGGCATGTACGGCATATGTGGCTGCTTAAGTTACTATTTTTTTTTTTTCAACCATATGGTTTGGACTCCAAATTTTAGTTATATTAGTACTTTGTTATCTTAATAGCACGTCCACTTCAAGCAAAGACAATGACAACTACCTTACTTGAGGAGGATGTAAGCTGAAATCACAAAATCTTACGATTAGCCACCTTTCCAATGGAACTTAGTACTAAATAATATCACATGTTGCATGACCCATATTTAAGTAATGTTAGGTGTTGCAGTTTGCTATTTCTTCGTGGAAAATTGGAGCATCCAAGCACCCACCGAGAGAGGTACATTTTGTCATGGTTTAGGAGTTTGTTGAATTAATAAGCTAATGAAACAACGAGGCTTGTTAAGCATTGTTTTTTTTTTGATACCACTATGACAAAAGAAAATCTATCACTGCCTTGAAGGAATACACAAATTGCATCTTGAGGTTCGTTCACGTAATAGAAAAGAGCTCGCGACTTTGAGATGCCATTGGCAGCTAATAACTTGGTTATACTTTTTCCATTAGAAAATTCTGTACATGGCTTTTAAGTCAAGTAAAGATAATTCTTCCTTTTCTTGGTGGAGCATAATTGATGATCATAAGACAAGATTTCAAAATCACCAAGGCACCAAAACCTCTTGAGTTTCCTCTTCATTTTAAACATGTTTCGAGACTAGGTAAAATATTAAAAACTATTTCGATTCCTCAAAAAAAAAAAAAAAAAAAGGCCTGACAATCCTTAAAAAAAGAAAAAAAAAAAGAAAGAACGAAAGAAAGAAAAAAAGGGAAGGAAGCATTTCAAATAAACTCTCTATTTGCAACAATTACTTTGGAGAGAATAGAATGGTAAACATAGGGACATTTGATATTATTCCTCATACTAAAATATTGTAATATTCATCAAAAAAAATAAAAAAATACAAGATGATATATTTAATAATCCTATATCTTCATTTTTTTTTTTTGGCAGGATATTTCTACGTCGTGATGACTTGATGCACATGTACCTAGAGGTCAACCATCCTTGTGTTTATAAACCTAATACGGTTATCTAAGCATAAGTGGACTCCTATTAACTGGTCCACTTTATTGATGAGAAGGCGATGGTCCACCATCTGTGTGTTCCAACCCATGTGCTTGAGAACACTAGAAACAATACTACACTTCAACACTCCATACTTTATAAAAAATAGTTGAACCAATTTTTTCTCCTTTTTTTATGCATACGAGGAATATTAAACTCCGTACGATGAAGATGTGAAGGCATCTTAGGATGCTTGTATTTAATTTCATTAGAATAAATTCAAACAAGGTGGCTATGATTACTTGCAGGAATATATCTAAGTCTTTGGTGTTGACCCGGAGAGTTCTAAGTTTTAAGTCATTGTCATCTATGTAATAAGGCAGCCATTATTTGGTGGCTCAATCGATGCAAAACTAAACTCTTTGATTTTTTTTCAAAAAATTTTATAGATACACTGTACTTGAAAGGCTAATGATGTTAGAGTTTGCAAAGACTAATGATGCAAAAGAGTTTGCAATGACTTTGCCATGCTTTGTGCCCTAGCGGAAAAAATGCTCTTAATCTTATCCCTGCATGAGTTATTATGTTCATAGACAAAGATGCAGGTTATGCTGATTGGTTATGAGGGTAATTTCATTAAATAGTCAACTTGATTTTATTTTGCATCTACACTTGATGCTACAATCAAATCTTACACTCTGAGAGAGTCAGGTTATGGCTCGTTCTGAATCGATATAGGGCCATATTTTTGAACTCATATTCTCTAGCTCTAATGCAGATGGCTGACATCTTACTAGATCTGTGTTCTAATCTCATTTCAGGACATACACCCAAACTATGCTTCACAAATTTGGATATGAGCCATGAATCAAATTGAGTTCAAGTGCTTCACACTGGTTTTCATCCTATCCTGCAAATCTAAAGATGAGGCTTATCTCCTTATGAACAAGGCTCAGATCTTAGGTGGTTGCCTGCAAAAAACTCCAAATGGCAGTATGTGATGTATGCTAGTAATTAGATGAGTTTATATCTTATATTACATATCCTTGGCCATTGCAACCTAAAGGAACCCTTTGTTACCAATTCACACGCCATGTGATATGCGTTGCAAGTGGTCTATATTTAAAACCATCTATGACATAGAAGACTACTTCTACCAATCGTCCAAAAGATCACCATTTGATTCACCGGGCTAATAATTGGAGATCGGTTGCATGAATCTGGAACTGCCTATCTCACAGCCAATTAACAATTTACATATTTGATGGATGAATTGAGTTGTGTTATGATGAGTGACCTTTAACATTTTCTTAACCTGAGAGTTTTAATAATGGATTTGGATTTGGAATGATCTAAGAAATCTGTTCCAATTCATTTGCAGCTCACCATGGGTGATGGCATTCAATTGCGGCCTTTAACCTTGAAAAAGTCTCAGGAGGCGACATGGACATCGCAAATTGCTAGAGGATGATGAAAGGGACGGCTGACGAACCCACGTTTTAATAGAAACATATAACGGTCATGGAATATGCGACCATCGCCAATATGGGACGAGGATCCTCAATTCTGTCCCAACAGCAAACACACTTCCGTAGATAACGTCCTCGCCAGTAGCTGGTAATTAATGGAGCCAGCTGGCCATCCACCAGCAATCTGTACGTACAGCTGTTAAAGAACCGAGCTGAACGGCATTTTGCTGTTCGAAACCAAAGAGAGAAGCACGCGGTCTCTCGCGGCTCCCACACTTTAAGGCCGATCCCTCCGTCCAAAACCTGGAGTCCACCAATTGGACGACCACGATCAAGATGCTCTCATACCGTAATAGGTTTAGCTACGGTGCTCATTTATATTATTTTCTAAAAAGTTAGGAGTCACCCTCACTGTCCAGAATTACCTAAGATATTCTATCATTAACAGGTTACTAATCCCTTCATCTTTTTATTTTTTTCTTAGAAATAAAAAATATTTTATTATTTATCAATCTCTATTTTTAATATTTTTTAAAAAATATTATATTTTATTTTTCTCCATCTTCGTATATTTTTTCTCAAATCATCTCCAAAAGCTCCTTCGACCAGCTCGCTCGCTCTCTCTCTCTCTCTCTATATATATATATATACATATATCGGAGATTTTTGGGTTTATTCTCATTGCATATTGTTGGCCTCAGCGGTGAAGTGGTGGTAAAGGAAGAGGAAGGCAAGGATAGCTCTATAAACTTGGGGCAGCATCATTAATGAAAAATTCAATGCCGAAAATGAAGAAGAGGGTTGAGCAAAGAAGAGCGGACCAGGTGTTGGAGGTGACCAATGGAGTTGGCAACCTTGCTGCTGAAGATGGCGAAGTACATAGCAGCGAAATCATAGAAAAAGACAATGGAGATCATGGCATGGACATTGAAGAGGTAGAGAGCCTTATGGGGGTCATAGGAGGAGGCGTTGGATGGAGAAAAAGGCTCGAGGATGGGGCGCTAAGAGCCAAAGATGGCAACTTCATCAAAGATGGAGGTAGGGTCGGTATTGCCGAAGTTGTAAGATTTGGAGTCTGCGAGTATTCTCAAGATCGTTGTTTGTGATGATAAGGACATTGAGGCCAAGGGCTAAGATGATGGGGAGGAAGGTAGAAGGCAAAAGTTGGAGGTGATATGGAGAGATTATAAAGGGTCCGTTTGATTGGGATATATTAGATTACGGGATAATTTAATAATTTTTGAAAATTATCTAGAAAAATGATTGTGAAGGAAAATAATTTTTATTATATTAGGTTGGTAGAAAAATTATTTTGAAAAATAACACTGGAAAAAGATTACTACGTTTGGTTGGAGGTAAATTTATATAAGAATATGATCAAATTTACAAAATACTCTTCAACATAAAATATTTTTTTAATACTAAAATAGTATTATTATCTCTAATTAGTTTTTATATAATGATTATAATCATATAGTTCCTTATATAATGCCATCTCCATCTTAATTTTTTTGTAAAAATTTTTTATTGAATGAATTTGGAAAGACATCAATTTTTTTTATCAATTTTTTTATTTTTCATATCAAATATGATCATCTGATTCATTTTCGTATATTAGATTATCCTACATCGATAGAAAAAAAAGAGAGGAAAGAATAAGGAGAAAAAATGATGGATAAGAACAGGCTTTCAAGAAAACTCCACAGCTTTCAAAAAAATTGCCGCATTAGCTATTAATGTCAATATGAAATATCTTTGAAGTTCTACAAAATTACTCGCATCAGTCATGCACGTGACTGGCTATAAGTGGTGGATAGATTCTGGCCATATGAATGAGACGGCTAGCCTTTTTTTTCTTCATTAGATGATATCTAAACGCTTCGTGGCACCCTAGCAAGCGCTTGCCCTGGTTTGAGCAGATGTTCGAGGGTAATATGGTAAACCTGGAAAACCAATAACGGGAAGAAAACACCGCTCGGCAGGACCAAACAAGCCTTTTATGCACCAACGTGGCTTATGATTTGTCCGTTCATGGAGAGTTGTACTGCTCGTTTTATCCTTGACGGCTCGCAAAAAACCTGATCGAGGTACGCCAAGGGGCACGCACGGGAGCGCCATCCGTGCAGTTTATTTACGACAGATTCCGTTATCACTGGACGACCGTTCAGACCAGCCTCTCAGGTGAAAATGAGGCAAACGAATATTAAACAAGAGAGAGAGGGTTGACTTTTTTTTTCCGGCAAAATGTGCCGCTCGACAGTCTCGCGGCACCCTACGTGTCTACCGTCACGGTACATCCGTACGTACTTGGAAGTCCCCTTCTGCCTTCCGCCATTTAACGCCTCACAACACCTGCATCCATTCGTTCCTCATTTAAGCCCCTCCTCATATCCTTCTCCCATTGTTTCTTTGTTTTCGCGTCCCAAAACTTCCTCACCTGAAAAAGGTGAGGCTTGGGATAATTTTTTTTTTTTCCCTTTTTTGCCTGTTTTGATCATTTTCTTTTCTTCTAATAAATTTTTCATTTGTCTTTGGTTTTGCTTATGTTTATTTGTATTGGTTTGGGTGTGCTGCGTACACAATCAATTTTGTTCTGTTTGTTTTCTGACTTGTTGTCTTGTCATGGCTTTTTGGTACGTGTGATTAAGAGAAGAGACGAGGATGGAGGGGAAGAAGATGGTGGCAGCAGGAGAGGAATTGGAGAAGACCCAGAAGCTGGACTTCAGTGGGCTGTCCTTGGACACCCTCCCCAACCCTCGTGTCAACCTGGCTTCCATCACCAAGCTTGACCTCTCCAACAACAATCTCGAGGTTACTTTCCCAGCACCATAAATCTATCAATTTTGGTGCAGATAGCATTATTGTTTATCCGGTTTCTCAGAAAAGAAAACGAAGGTCATGTTGGTCTTGGAAGGATTTTGGGTTATTTCGGGGAAATACAGGCATCTGATGAGCCAAAAACGAGAATCCTTTAATTTATTTTCTGTTCATATGCTTCTTTGACCATTTTTACTATGGATGGATGAACGTTTTTTTTGGTTTGTCTTCAGAAATGAAGATAGGCATGTGGGTTTGAAACAGGGACCCTGCTTCATCACAGAGTGACAAGAGTTGCATTAGCAACCACCAACAGAAGCCAAATTTGTTAAAAGTGGGACTTCTTGTTAATATTTTGGAAAAAGGCCATCTTTTTCAGTTTCCCTTCTTGTACAGGTCATGGATCTTGAGTCATATGATAAAATGACAGATTATTTTTTTTCATTGGAAATTATCTTGTTTATTAGTAATTGCTTCCTGTGTTCAATAAAGAAGAAACATAGCCATTTTTTTTTTGGGTTTCTTGGGCTTCTTCCCAAAACTATGGATTGTCTAAGATGTATAAAATCGTCTACATTTTAATTTTTTATCTGGATTCTAGTTGTGGTAGATATATTCTCATTTTGTTGCATTTTTCTTTCTTCCCTGTTTTTCGGTTCTTGTTGATTGATGGGAGAACAGAGTATCCCTGAGTCGCTGACGGCAAGGCTACTGAATTTGGTGGTGCTTGATGTGCACTCCAACCAGCTGAAGGTCCTACCGAACTCCATCGGGTGTCTCTCCAAGCTTCAGGTCCTCAATATCTCTGGCAACCTTATCGAGTCGCTCCCCAAGACCATCGAGGACTGCCGGTAATCATATTCCACCTCCCTGTATGTATCACAAGTTCTATGTTTTGTGTCATGTCTTAAAATATATTGAGAATCATGAGAGACAAGTGATCCAAATGGATGAGCATCATCAATTTTCAGAGAATTTTTACTGTTTTATGAGAACCAGAGACAAAGCAAGATAAGGTGCAAATAAAGAAGTGTGGTTCCAATAGAAAATAATGACCTGCTTTCCGAAAATCTTTTGGTTTGTTTTACAAGATGAAGAGAGAAGGGAACGAGAGTGTGAAGTTATAAGCAAGGACGTAGTCTTTTTTTTTTTTTTTTTTTGACTTTTTGGGTGATTGGAAGATAATTGTCTGAAAGCAATAACATTATTTTTGCTTAGTAGCAGAAAGAAATAACATTAAGAAGGCAATACAGCTACTTCAATCTCTTAAGACTCCATTAGATATGATCCATCAACAATAATTTAAAGTCTCTGAAACTAGAAACAGGAAAATGACAGGTACAAATGGTCCATGTGAATTTCATATTAGGTCTAAATTAGTTAAGAGAAAAATTAGAGTACAAAGTATGCTTTCCAAATCTAGCTATTGCTGGGGGTGCAGAACCAAGCTATGGAATATAAATTATTAACTCAAGCTTGTGGATGAATATGTTCAACTATTGCGTTGTTGAAGGCTGCTGAAGTTGTTCATACACTTCCTATTGGTATTAGGGGAAGTACATTTTGAAAATGAGGTTTATAGAGGCAAACAGGAGAGTCAACATTATTTATGGGCATGTTTTTTCTACCTATCATACTAAACGAAAGGCTACCAATTCAATGGGTTTTTCCCCCCTCTTTCTTTTGGGTTCCCTCCTCTATTTTCTACCACTCTCTTTGAGCTAGGACTCATTTGATTTTTAATTTGTTTTGCAACTCCAGGCACTTTAGAACTAGTTTCTATCTTATAGTTGGCAACTCTTTTGTAACTAGTGAATCCACCCCTGAACGACTGTAGAAAATAGGCATAAAAAAAATGCTAACCAATGATCACTTCAACCTCAAATGAAAGAAAACCCCATATATTACTACTGCTCCCTTTTATTCTTCATATCAGTCAATTTGGTTATACGGTTATGAGAACAATTAATGGATATTAGTTTTAGTGATTAGAAAATAATGCAATGGTATCATTCAGAAGCATTTTTTGGTAACGTTTCTTATTAATCTCCCCCCAATATGAACAGGGCTCTAGAGGAGCTGATAGCCAACTTCAACAAGCTGACCAAACTCCCAGACACCATCGGCTTCGAGCTGACCAACCTCAAGAAGCTTGCCGTCAACTCCAACAAGCTTGCCTTCCTTCCCTACTCGACGTCCCACATGACCTCCCTCCGAGTCCTTGATGCACGCCTTAATTGCCTTCGCTCCCTTCCCGATGGCCTTGAGAACCTCATCCGCCTGGAGGTCCTAAACGTGAGTCAGAACTTCCACTACCTCGAGTCCCTACCTTACTCCATTGGCCTCCTCGTCTCCCTAGTTGAGCTCGACATCAGCTACAACAAGATCGCCATTCTGCCTGACTCCGTGGGATGCCTCACCAAGCTTCGTAAACTCCATGCCGAAGGCAACCCTCTCGTGTGCCCCCCCATGGATGTTGTGGAGCAGAGCGTGGAGGCTGTACGAGAATACCTTAGTGCAAGGATGAATGGAAGTGCAATAAGCCCCAATTCAATGAGGAAGAAGTCATGGATAGGGAAGCTGGTGAAATGGGGGACGTTCAGTGGTGCGATGACACCGAGCAATGTGAGGATGAGATGTGAGAATGATGGGCTCTTGCAGTCAGATTACCGTTCAATTGATGGCCTTGCAACCCCAAGATACATGGGAAGGTTCTCTCCTCGCCGACTCTTCTCTCCACGAAGGTAGAAGCACTTTGCATCCAGCCTGCATAAAGTTGAGTAGCTTCGACTTTCTGGTTGTGGGAATCGAAATCTGAGGTCTATAGTGAAAGAATTCGATTAAGGGTGTTATTATACTGGAATTGTAGCGAAAGGGGCTGCTGATAGGACTGCTCCTGCGGTAAGCATGTTAGTCCGTAGAATTTTTTATACCAGAGACTGTAAGATAACTGTTACATGGACACCCTGGTCTGTCGTTGGACAACTTTGACATAGAACTGAAAACTAGGGCATTATTATGTAAACAAAAGCATGAACAACAGAAAGTGTGTAAATTTGTTCAGATCCATATATGATGTTTAACCTCAGAAAAGATCTATATATGTTGTCGTCTTTATTGAATGGCCTTCATGTTAAGATGATCGGAAGCTCCAAGTAAAAATTTTACTAACATCTACTGGGTGCACATGGGAGAGTTGGTGCAACTGTTCCATCCTAACTTGGAGATTATGGATTTGAAACGTGGAAACAGCATCTCTGTATACAAGGATAAAAGTATGTACCTCTATAACCCTCCCCAGGCCTCTCAATGATGGGAGCCTCTTGATAAATTTGAAAGGGGTGAGCTGCAGAACTGAGGCGGCTCCAGGACGGCTTACTATTATCTTACCGAAAAAAACGGCTTACTATGAGAAAAACAATGATTTGTATAGGAGCTCAAGAGACAGAAAAGAACCGGTAGCATTGATGAGAGGAGAACAGCTAGTTTCAGATCTTCATTTATGATTCTCTCTTCCAGAAACACCCCATAGTTCAAGCATGTGGAGCTCTTGAAAGAGCAAGAACAAAGATCCGATTTTCACAATGGTGGTTTGAAAATCATTCATCGTTGCAGCGTAGAGTTGAAGTTGACCGGCACATTGCATCATCGCTGATTGTAATTGTTGTGAATCTATACCTCAATCTCGGCTGTCACATCTTCGACACTGATCGAGCAATGAAAGGTTAATACTTATTAGATTATGGGTAAACGACAGATATGATGTGATAGCCCGCCAGCCCAAACAAAACCAAAAAAAAAAAAAAAAAAATGATGAAGACTCCCACAGGGAGTCTTCTTCTCCCGACCGGCTCCTAATCGGAGTCGGAAACCTCACCGGAGAGGAGTCAAACTCCTCTCCTTTGGTTCTATTTAAAGGGGAGACCCTTCTCCCTTCTTCCTACCAAAGAATCCCGGGGCAAAACGGCGACAATCGCCGGAAATTTCTTCACGGAGACCCGTCCTTGTGCCATCCAATTTCTCGCCGGAAAAGCCTCGCCGGCGTCGGAGGTAAGCTTCCTCCCCTTCCTCTCTCCTCCCCCTTCCTTCCCGTGCCGATGTGCACGCTCGCCGGCGACCGAAGTCGCCGGATTTTGTTGCGGAAAAATCTTCTTTTTTTGCCATTTTTCCGTCGCCGGTGGTCACCGCCGACCACCGGGTTTGGCCTCCTCTTGCCGCCGGGTCGCCTCTCCTCCTGCTGACTGCCGTCTCATGCGGGTTGCGCCGCCGGCCAGCCACCCAACGAGGGGACCTCAAGGTCCCCTGTTTCAGCCCAAAAGAAACCCACGGGAAAAAAAGAAGAAGAAGAAGAAGGAAAAGAAAAAGAAAAAAAAGAAAAGAAGAAGAAGGAAAAGAAAAGAAAAAGAAAAGAAAAAGAAGAAAAAGAAAAGAAAAAGGAAAAGGAAAAAAAAAAGAAAAAGAAAGAAGAAAAATAAAATAATAATAATATAATAATAATAAATAGGATTTTCTCTCCTCTCTCTTCCATGAAGAAAAAGAAAAGAAAAAAAAAGAGAGAGAAAAGAAAAGAAAAGAAAAAATATTAAATTAATTAATAAATAATAATATAAATAATAAAATATGAGAAAGAGAGTTTCTCTCTCTTCCCTCTCTCTCTTCAGCCTGAACTAGTATTTTCTCTCTCTAGAATTGGACTTTCTCTCTCTACTTTTTCTCTCTAGAATCCTCTCTCTAGATTATTTCTCTCTCCTAAGATTTTTAATTTTGAGAAGAATGATGATGAATTTAAATGATTCTCGTAATGGATTTTTGATCTGTGATCGTCGGACGATACACCGACATCCATTTTGATCAGATCAGGTATTCTTAGATTTTATTTCTCATGATCTTATTGAATTATCCACATGATAATTTTAGCATGATTTGATCTGATCGATCGGAATTTGTTGAATCATATTGTCTGAAGAATTCAAGATGAGTTTTCTCTCTCTAAAATATTCTCTCTCTTGATTGATTCTCTCTCTAAAAAAAAGGTTAGTGAATAATTTTTTTTTTTTTAATAAGTCTGATCTGATTCTAATGAAGAACCCTGATCCATGATTGTCAGACAGCGTACTGGCACCCACCTTGATCAGACCATGAATCTTTAGATTTGATCATCCATGATTCCAATCTAGCCATGATTTGATTTGATCATGTTGATTTCACCAATTGAGATATTGGATCAATCGTAATGTTGGATTGTGTCACCTGATCAATTTGAATTGTACCTCATGAATTCTCTCTCTTCTGATTTTCTCTCTCCACTTGATTTTATGAAATCGATGAAGAAATCTCGGTCCTATCACTTCGAATCCGATTTGATCTGATAGTCAAACTTTGGATCGTTTAGGTCCTAATTAGATTTTGATTAGATGAAATTAGATGATCGGACCCAATCTAAACCGTTGAAATATGGTATTCGTATTCTTTCTAATTATTGAAATTGATTCTGTGTAGGATTGTGGATGTTTGATCATGAAATATTGCGATATGATCTACGAACAGAATTTTTTTGGAAGAAAATTTATAGAATTATGTGGATTTATTGGAGTGCGTTCGAGGTAAGTAATGTTTTACTTTTTCTAGATTTATCGGTAAATTATAATATATTTTTCTGACATGATTTGTGAAACAATGCATGAATTGGATGAATGGTATTTTATTATGAAAATATCTTATTTGAAATGTTATGATGAAGCATGATTGAATATATTGATTTCATGATGCATTATATTGATTGATTTCGATACTACATAATTATATGTTTTATTATCGAAATTAGAATATGAAACATGATTTATGAAGAATTATGATATAAGAAATAATAAGAATTGACAACCTGACTATGTAAAGGACCCTGCCAATGGGGGCATGTACGTTGGCAATTAATTGTCCTGAGGGTTTATGTCGCCAGCGAGACCAGCGACATGTCGTCAGAGAGACCAGCGACAAACCGCCAGCGAGACCAGCGGTTCCAAAGGACATGACTGCCAGATGATTCGCAGCCTACCGCAAGCAGATACGCGGTATTATGACCCTGCCACAGGAAAAATGTGGTCATAGCTCATGGTTGACGAAAAGAAATTGAAGAACAAAAGAAATTAAAATTTGGAAAGAAATTTGAATTTTCGAAAAAGAAATGAATTTGGCATGAATTATGTTGCATAATTGAAATTGATTTCGAATTGATGAACTCTATATGCTTATTTTCTATAAATGATTATTTACTTATATGCCTGATGAAATCTGTTGAGAAGTGATCATTGCTTACTGGGCTGTCTAGCTCATTACCTCTTATTTTACTATTTTTACAGATGTTGAGGAATTAAGATGATACAAGATATGAATGGAAGAGTGATCAGAAGCAGTATCTTCATACTTTTGTTTTAGGTTGAAAGGCTTATTGAATTTGATGCAAAGCCTTTGAATCGTTGTTGAATTTATTGAGATATTAAAGAAAAAAATTAGGTCGTTATATTTTGGATTTAAATTATTGACTAATTATTCCGCTGTTGTTTTAGGATAGCATGATAAGATGCCTTGCATGCTTATGGGAAGAGTTTTCTATGAGTATGCGGCGGTTGCCATGACCCTCGATTCAAAATCTCGGGTCGGGGGCGTGACAATTAAAGTGGTATCAGAGCATAAGCGGATGAATTATGAAACATAGAATCAGATATTGAATGGGTGTTAGTGGATAGACACCAGGGACATTATAGTGTAGATCTTTGATAATTGTAGTGGGAAAAATATTTATAAATTTTAATTAAACATTGAGACTATGTATGAAAGGATCACAAGAGATTATGACATATGGAGTTTGAAATATGATGGATGATCTATTGATCATTATATGATTAGTTAGATTCTGATTGAAAGTAATTACAAAAGGATTGATATAAAATTTTATTGTACATTGTGGTTATTAATTTGATCATTGGTTATTCAAAGTGAATCGTAAGTTCAAATTCGATGTGAGGATAATATTATGATATTACTTCTAGTTGAGAAGTTGACTATTATTGGCAAGATAAAGATTTGATAATAAAATGTTGTTCCAGAATGGGCTAAAAAATTTTTTTTTATGATGCTTGATTGGAATATTTATCGAAATTGAATTTGGTATGTGGATTATATATAAAGTGGCATAATAGGATGAATGCATATTTGAGGATATTGCAAAGAAACCTATTTCTTATTGATAAAATTGATTTTGAGGTTGTAGAATATTCATCGTACTGAAATCTTTAATCATCATCCTTAGATCTAGAAAATAAATCTTATTATGTCGCTTGGAGACTACATGATGTGTATAAAATTTCAATTTAAAGATTTCATATCTAAGTTGATCAAGAGATTTTCTGATATTATTATTGAGGTTGTTAATGAAAAATTGATATCTTTAGATTAAGATAAAAGATCTGATTTATATTTCAGATTAAGGGATCCAGTGAATTTATAATTTAGAAATTTTGGATTTAAGAATTGATATGGAGTTCCTTTGCTTTTGTTAACGAGGTCCCTAATTGAATCTACTATTAAATGGAGATTTGATTTTTTTTGAAACTTGTATGATTGTTATAAAAGGATATTTGATAGATATTGAAGATCCTGATGATAGAAATTTTAGAAAAAAAAAATAATGATTTGAAATTCTTATATATTCTGATTATGTCCAAATTTGGTGGAGCATCGAAGGATTTTTTTTTTCTCCATTAATTTGACTTATAAAGATTTTTAGTTTGAAAATTTATCGAATTGAATTGATATGAGAATTGAGATTTGATTCATATTGATTATAGTAAATCTATATGATGGTTTAAATATGATATTGGACTCAAGAGTTAATCAAGATTATTGTACACCAGTAAAGGTATGAATGAGAATCGAAAGTTAATCTTTGATTTCAATTGAAATTTAAAATTTTAGGATAAAAAAAATAATTTGATCAAATTTTTTTGGTGAACCTAAGAAATTTTGATTGTTAGATCAGAGTACGCAGCGGAAGTATGGTAATCTGGATTACTTTGAGTAAGTCAAGAATGTTGATTCTTTGAGTCAAAGAATTATGATAAATGATATGGTTTGATACAAGAAATTTATTGACATTAGAAAGAATAATATTTTAAAATTTTAAATTATTTTAGATATCCTAATGTGACTTTTTAAAAGTAGTGCTTCCACCTACTACGCTACAAAAATAATTAGCATCCTAATTCTAGGATGAGTGGACCTTTGATTTTAGATTTAGAATATTTAGAGATAAATTTTTTCTATCCTAGAATTAAATTTTATAATTATCTAATTACTAGGAAGAATTTGAGATTATTTATCGAATGATGATTTCGATCTTAGATTATTATACTCAAATATTTATCTCCAGGGTATAATGAAATTTGAAGTTAGAACTCTTTTGATCATTATTATTTCTTTGACTGAATGGAAAAGATTGAGGTTATCTATTGATATTGACGATTGTTCTACAAAAGATGGATTGAAGTTATTTAATAATGAATCAATTAATTAAGAGTTGTTAATGTTTAGATAAAGAAAATTGATATACTTACTTAGAATAGAGACATTGATTTTGATTATAAGAAAAATATAGTTTTGATTTAGATCAATTTTTGAGTTATTGAATGACTTAATGATAAAATTTGCTTCAAGAATTAGAATATTTAAGAGTTTGAGAGTTTGAGTAAGAAAATTTTGATGACTAAAAATAGTGATATTGATTTAAATCAACAATGGTGATATTGATCTTTATGAAATAACTTAATGATGAAGTTGTATCGAGAATTAAATATCAAAAATTCGGGAATGAGATTGAAATGATAAATTTTTAATTTTTGAAAGTACGAATAAGAGAAAATATTTTTAAATTTTGATTGATTGGGATGTCATCATATGACTCATAGAAGTATGATTTCCTATCTTATGATGGGTTGAAATTAAGAGTGATTAATATTTTGAAATAAAATGAATGATGATGATGAATGAAGTTCTTATGCAAGAATAGAGACATTGATCCTCTTCTATTCACAAGAGATAGATTTGATTTTAATTTGAGTCATGAGATATTGAATATGATTTTTACAGGAAATGAGATCATAATTTCGAAATCTTGAAATATTGAAAATCTTTGAGATGTTGATCTTGATAAATAAGAAAAAGGATGGTTCCGTTCAGATCAATATTTGATGTACCAACTTTTTCTTATGAAATGATTTAAGAATAAATTTATATCAAGAATTAAAATATTTATGGATGAGATTCAAGTAAGAAACTATGAAGACTCAAGCAAGAAAAATATCGAGGATGAAATTTCTTTTAGAGGGGAAGAATGTGATAGCCCGCCAGCCCAAACAAAACCAAAAAAAAAAAAATTGATGAAGACTCCCACAGGGAGTCTTCTTCTCCCGACCGGCTCCTAATCGGAGTCGGAAACCTCACCGGAGAGGAGTCAAACTCCTCTCCTTTGGTTCTATTCAAAGGGGAGACCCTTCTTCTTTCTTCCTATCAAAGAATCCTGGGGCAAAACGGCGACAATCGCCGGAAATTTCTTCACGGAGACCCGTCCTTGTGCCATCCAATTTCTCGCCGGAAAAGCCTCGCCGGCGTCGGAGGTAAGCTTCCTCCCCTTCCTCTCTCCTCCCCCTTCCTTCCTGTGTCGATGTGCACGCTCGCCGGTGACCGAAGTCGTCAGATTTTGTTGCGGAAAAATCTTCTTTTTTTGCCATTTTTCCATCGTCGGTGGTCACCGCCGACCACCGGGTTTGGCCTCCTCTTGCCGCCGGGTCGCCTCTCCTCCTGCTGACGGCCGTCTCATGCGGGTTGTGCCGCCGGCCGGCCACCCAACGAGGGGACCTCAAGGTCCCCTGTTTCAGCCCAAAAGAAACCCACGAGAAAAAAAGAAGAAGAAGAAGAAGGAAAAGAAAAAGAAAAAAAAGAAAAGAAGAAGAAGGAAAAGAAAAGAAAAAGAAAAGAAAAAGAAGAAAAAGAAAAGAAAAAGGAAAAGGAAAAAAAAAAGAAAAAGAAAGAAGAAAAAAAAAATAATATAATAATAATAAATAGGATTTTCTCTCCTCTCTCTCTTCCATGAAGAAAAAGAAAAGAAAAAAAAAAGAGAGAGAGAAAAGAAAAGAAAAGAAAAATTATTAAATTAATTAATAAATAATGATATAAATAATAAAATATGAGAAAGAGAGTTTCTCTCTCTTCAGCCTGAACTAGTATTTTCTCTCTCTAGAATTGGACTTTTTCTCTCCACTTTCTCTCTCTAGAATCCTCTCTCTAGATTATTTCTCTCTCTTAAAATTTTTAATTTTGAGAAGAATGATGATGAATTTAAATGATTCTCGTAATGGATTTTTGATCTGTGATCGTCGGACGATACACCGACATCCACTTTGATCAGATCAGGTATTCTTAGATTTTATTTCTCATGATCTTATTGAATTATCCACATGATAATTTTAGCATGATTTGATCTGATCGATCGAAATTTGTTGAATCATATTGTCTGAAGAATTCAAGATGAGTTTTCTCTCTCTAGAATTTTCTCTCTCTAAAATATTCTCTCTCTTGATTGATTCTCTCTCTAAAAAAAAGTTAGTGAATGAAGAAATTTCTTTTAATAAATCTGATCTGATTCTAATGAAGAACCCTGATCCATGATTGTCAGACAGCGTACTGGCACCCACCTTGATCAGACCATGAATCTTTAGATTTGATCATCCATGATTCCGATCTAGCCATGATTTGATTTGATCATGTTGATTTCACCAATTGAGATATTGGATCAATCGTAATGTTGGATTGTATCACCTGATCAATTTGAATTGTACCTCATGAATTCTCTCTCTTCTGATTTTCTCTCTCCACTTGATTTTATGAAATCGATGAAGAAATCTCGGTCCTATCACTTCGAATCCGATTTGATCTGATAGTCAAACTTTGGATCGTTTAGGTCCTAATTAGATTTTGATTAGATGAAATTAGATGATCGGACCCAATCTAAACCGTTGAAATATGGTATTCGTATTCTTTCTAATTATTGAAATTGATTCTGTATAGGATTGTAGATGTTTGATCATGAAATATTGCGATATGATCTACGAACAGAATTTTTTTGGAAGAAAATTTATAGAATTATGTGGATTTATTGGAGTGCATTCGAGATGAGTAATGTTTCACTTTTTCTAGATTTATCGACAAATTATAATGTATTTTTCTGACATGATTTGTGAAACAATGCATGAATTGGATGAATGGTATTTTGTTATGAAAATATCTTATTTGAAATGTTATGATGAAGCATGATTGAATATATTGATTTCATGATGCATTATATTGATTGATTTCGATACTACATGATTATATGTTTTATTATCGAAATTAGAATATGAAACATGATTTATGAAAAATTATGATATAAGAAACAATAAGAATTGACAACCTGACTATGTAAAGGACCCTACCAATGGGGGCATGTACGTTGGCAATTGATTGTCCTGAGGGTTTATGTCGCCAGCGAGACCAGCGACATATCGCCAGAGAGACCAGCGACAAACCGCCAGCGAGACCAGCGGTTCCAAAGGACATGGCTGCCAGATGATTCGCAGCCTACCGCAAGCAGATACGCGGTATTATGACCCTGCCACAGGGAAAATATGGTCATAGCTCATGGTTGACGAAAAGAAATTGAAGAACAAAAGAAATTGAAATTTGGAAAGAAACTTGAATTTTCGAAAAAGAAATGAATTTGGCATGAATTATGTTGCATAATTGAAATTGATTTCGAATTGATGAACTCTATATGCTTATTTTCTATAAATGATTATTTACTTATATGCCTGATGAAATCTGTTGAGAAGTGATCATTGCTTACTGGGCTGTCTAGCTCATTACCTCTTATTTTACTGTTTTTACAGATGTTGAGGAATTAAGATGATACAAGATATGAATGGAAGAGTGATCAGAAGCAGTATCTTCATACTTTTGTTTTAGGTTGAAAGGCTTATTGAATTTGATGCAAAGCCTTTGAATCGTTGTTGAATTTATTGAGATATTAAACAAAAAAATTAGGTCGTTATATTTTGGATTTAAATTATTGACTAATTATTCTGCTGTTGTTTTATGATAGCATGATAAGATGCCTTGCATGCTTATGGGAAGAGTTTTCTATGAGTATGCGGCGGTTGCCATGACCCTCGATTCAAAATCTCGGGTCGGGGGCGTGACATATGAAGATCGTCTGATACGACCTATTGAGTTAGCAGCAGTACCTACTTTTCGGTCCAATTTTGATTCTTCTCATCATTGGACGGCCTACCATAGCTCGTATACAATCGACCAATCTCCAACAACCTAGAGTCAACACGTGTTCCATCATCCGGAACCTCAGCTCCAGACGCTCTATAGATCGTTCATAGCCGAGTTAAGTTTCTTGCTATTAGATTCGTCTCTCTCTCAAATTGAAAAAGTTCAGATAGAATGAAATTCCTCCATGATTTGATTTTTCGTAAAAAAAAATATCTTATTTGAATCAATCTACACCCCAAATTCGAAAAGCTACTCAGATTCGAAAAGCTACTCCAACTCCTCCCCTATAAATAAAGGAGATCTGGGACCTTCAAAATAAGCTCTCGACTCCCTACTCTCTCCTCTCGTTGTTCTTTATCTCCTAATTTGAGTATCAGAGGGTCTTCACCGGAGAACACCTCGATGAGAACTTTTTTGCAGGTATTTGAATAGAGCTCCAGTAATGGTTCTACTTCGGCCATATCCATCTTGGCGGCCAATCTCAAGCGGGGAGATCAGGATCAACAGTAATATCTCAAAATCACATGAATACTGATCTATAACCTAGACAAGAATTTGGGTATAAAATCTTAGACCAAGACAACGTACTTTGATTAACTGTGTCATCGCTCTAGATTTTCTAATGTGTGACTAGGCTTTGATTCCATAATTCTGCGAGGCAAATACCCTTTTCATGCCAGTGTTGGTGCAATTTTGGTTTGAGGGTTCATTTTTGCATAGCACATTCACACATGCAATTGGTGCAATTGAGGCTGAGGGTTAATTGCGAAGTCTATATACGCTTTTATGATGTTGGGGCTTTTTGGTCCTTTTAATTGTGCGTTCCCTTATCCCTTCTCCTCTTTGGGAGGTGCTTTTGTATGTACATATTTTTCAATGAATAAAATTTGGTGACTAATGGGACTACCTTCCCATTTGTCTCCTTCTTATCAAAAAAAAAAAAAAAGTCTACGTACACTTGCTGAGGGATGGCACAGTTTATGGGCACATAGTGGATCTTATATGAAAATTATGGACCATTTCAGCAAGCAACGGTTCAGAGGAACCATTATCCCTTGATTGATAAGCCAAGGTTTATAGCAAAAGTAGTGGTAGCAAGGGGTTTGCAAGATCCATTCCTAACTGACCCCATAAAGAATAAACTGTGGGTGGTGTATATATATTTGTGAGGATATGCATGAGTATATATTTGGATCCACATCGGTTATTTACTGAGAAGATTTTGGATACTTATACAAATTCAATAAATTCAAATAATATCTTTCAGCAAGTATTTTTGAATGAGATCTTAGATATTTAGACACTCAGCCTAGTAAGAATATCAAGACTTAAATGGAGAGAGTATTAAACAAAGATCCATACAAGTGTATATTTAGTCCTATATTAATTATTTATTAGGAAGATATTAGGTACTTATACAGAGTCAAAGAACCTATCGCTGCTTGTTTTGGCTAGGTCGGAAGGCGGACGCTTGGTCCTTATGCAGAAAGTACTAGAGTGACCTGCAAAAGAAGTCCGAGCGGAAGGTTTTCACTCATGCGAGGATCCTCCGATGCTCAAGTCAGATTCAGAGAATAAAAAGAGCAGCAACAAGTTCTCTGAGAGGGATTGCTTACCTTGATTCTTGGAGCTTTGGTTATTTATATAGAATATTGTCGAACTGCTGGTCGAATAGCTGTGAGATCATGCGATCATGAGATTGCAAGATTGTTAAACATACCATTACGGGCAAGATATTTTAGCCCTTAATCGCTTCCGTGAAATCAGGAGAGACAGTTACCTCCGAGCCTATCCACTCAGAGTGGACAGTTGTTGCACATGTTAAGAAATAAGTCGGCCGAGGTAATGGAGGCAGCTCACATGCCAGGCAGACTATATACTAAGCAGCGAGTTAGTAACTCGACTTTGCATTCCTCAGCTCTATTCTTAGGTTGGCAGCCACTGCAATAGCTCGGTATCCTGAGATATTCCATGATAACATACTAATCCAAGATGCTGACGATACCACCATAACACTACCCTCTACTCCTAAGTCTGAGAATTAAACGAAAGAAGTATTTCAAAAGTTATATTTGGAATCAGGGGATGTATATACCCACGCTTTCGTATGTGCCCTCAGCATTTAAAGTTGATGCCATCAGTCCGATAGATGAGAGCACACGGTCAATGATCGTGACTAATGGGACCACATAACCAGCAATTTTTAAAAAAAATTAATTTCTCCAAATGGCGGTTTTTTGTCTTCACCTTTATCCTCTTTTAAATTTACCTCTAGGGTGTACAGAGAAGATAACCACAAGGGTTTTCTATTCCAAATTTTCGCTGCGACCCTCAATGATTTTCGAAGATAAAATGGATCCAGAGTGCTTGAGGAAGCTTGAGTTGGTATTGGCCAGAAGAAGACAGACTAAAGTTCCATCCGTCAGTCCTTCAATCCTGTCGGGTGGTGATATGAGGGTTCTGACCATTGAATCAATTGCTACGGCTATGAGAGATGAAAATCCTCCCTCAATCGTTGAGCTGATGATTGCCCCATCGGAAGTCATGATGAAAGCTCCTTCGGAAAGAGCTCTGACAAAAGAGAGGCCAATGAAAAAGGCTCAAGCAATGGACTCGGTCGGCCGCCCTGAGGAGGTCTCGGTGGTGGCCATACAGGTAGAGAACGCAGGTGATTGTGTTGAGGAGGCTCTAATGATGGCAATGGAGATTGGGGAGCCTTCGGAGCAGGTGCTCTCACTCCAATGCCTTCCCCCAGCTGTAACTCAGGTGAGGACTTCGTAGCCAGCATCTTCTGCTCTGTCCGTAGCAAAGAATCTTAAATCTATGGTAGAATTTTTGGGAAGCTTTTTTTCTCCTATTGAGAAGCAGTACATGGATGAATAAGGGGCCCAACAAAGGATGACAGGTGCTCTGCGATCTCTTGCTCAGATAGAATGTCTTCAGATCTCTTCTTTTAATCTTCCATGACTTGCAGTACCTCATGATTGCATACAAATTTGTATAGGTTAGGCATTATTTGGCTAGTTTCGTTGACTTTACCTTCGAAGCCTCAATGTGAGCTTGCTGCAGTGAGAGAGGAGATAGATTCGCTAAAATATTGTTTGAAGCAAATAGAGTCAACTAACTCTGAGTTGGTCAAAAAAACCAACTCCTCTGAAGAGGCTCTTTGAGAAGCTTGAAAAATGATTGACCATCGGGATGATGAGTTCAGGAGAGCCAAGAAGAAAATTGAAGATCTTGAGCGATGGAGATCTAGAGCTGAAAGAAAGATTGAAGACATCGAGAGACAGAGATCTGAGGCTGAAAGAGACTGCCGCCAAACCTGCGATGACGTAGAGCGCCTGAAGAGGACACTCGGGAGAATAAGGAGTCGAGATTATACCCCCTCCAAGGTTCATTCTCGAAGGAGTCCCAGTGGAGGCTCAGCTAAAAGGGCCAAGACCTCAGAAAGAGTGAGGCACAGTGAGAGAACACTTCTGAGTGGTGAGGGCTTTGCTTCTAAAGGGGATGAGGCATCCTCAGAGCCGCCTGTCGAATTTTAAGAGGCTTCATCAGAAATAGAGCACTTGAAGAAGAAGCTGGAGAAGAAAAGGGAGAGCCAAAATATTTTCTAGCACCGATTCATAGATCAAGAGCTCCTAACCAAAAATGCTAAAAGAAAGAAAAGTTAACCGACAAAAAAAGGAGCTGAAATCATAAATCAAGCTTGCAAGATGGCATTCTTCATGAACTTTGAGAGATGCAAAATAATGGATCGAGCGCATCTCTTTGTTGATAGTATCAAGTTTCTTCAAGCTAACCTTTTAGATGAAAGTTTGTTGGCTGTGGCGGCAGATAGCACAGAAAAATTTGCGAGGGCATCTCGCTACTCCACTGAAGCAAATAAAATCGATGCGGTTGTCCAAACTAAAGAAGCTATCAGCACCGAGGAAGGCTATTCTAGAGTAAGTTGTCCTAGTGGTGTTCCAAAGTAGTGATTTGTATATCTTTTTTTTTCTTCTGTAATCTAAACTTTGTAACCATTTTAATGTAAATGAATGAAATTCATTTCTATTACTGGTGTTTGTAGTGTTTGAATGGAATGATGCAAATTATATTCTGAGTTGAATTGATCAGATTTCGATCTGTATTAACTAAGAACTTAACTGTAATTAAAATCATAAAATACGATCCAAGCTATAACTTAGTAAATGCGCAACCTGAGCCATATTTTGAGCAAAGTATGGCTCGAGCTATAGTCTGGGCCAAAATTCAAGCCGTACACAATTCGTACCTATTGTGCAGGTGTTTAAAAAAATTAAAATTTAAATCGCCTCCATGTGGTAGGTACCGTCGCATGTTTTCGCATGCCTCTTCGAAAGTAGCATAGGATATGATTTGCCTATCATTGGTATTAACTACCATATCAGTGGCAGGAGTTACATTCCATCAAGGATTGTCATGCGTCGAGCGTCCGCTATCACTTTGTCGATTCGCATCTACAATAATCAATACTCTAAAAAAAAGCATCACTTGGAGATGATTTGAACTTTGGGGCTATTTGAAGCCTCAGATGAGATTGGGTGTAAGCTTTTAGGGTTTGTCCTTCTCTCTTCATTGCGAGTCTCCCTCTTCTCCCGACCATTGCTTCCAAAAATTTTTTTCTGCCAAGGAGATGGCCTCTGGAGACTCCGATTTCATCCCATTGGAATTTCGATTCGAGATGATGGAACAGGATGCAGTACTACTTCATGAGCAGTTTTAAATCTCTCCGAAATTCTAACTGAAAATTTTAGGACCTAATGATCGAGTTTGCCATCCTCTCTCAGGCCAAATGAGCATCTATGAGGAATGCTTCCGAGCTGAGCTGAGGTTTTTCCTCCATCCCTTTTTCATAACTCTTCTCCACTATCTCAAGATATCACCATGTTCGATAGTTTCAAACTCCTTGTGACATATCTACGACTTTACCGCGGTATGTGTGCTGGTTGGGATTGATCCCAGCATCGTGCTCATCTTTTCTTTTCTTTAGCCAGAGGCTTGCAGATTCGCATGGGTGGTGGTACGTGATGATGCGAAGAAAGAAGAACGTCTACCCGCTGATATAAGATGCTCCTACCACAGTTCATGACTGGAAGAAGTGATTTCTTTTCATCTCTCAGATATCCGATGAGGACTGGGGGTTCGTCATTTGGGGCAAACCCTAAGAGGTCGTGCTAAAAGAGCATTTACTGGATCAGTGCCTGAGGCAAAAGGTGGAGATCTTATGTAACTTCAAGGTTCTGATGCTAAAGAAACTTCTGTCGGTACAAACGCTGTTCAACACTGGCATCAGCCAAACTGCTCCCCAAAGTGCGTGTAGGTTTCCTATCTCAAAGCCATTTGTTCCTTGATTTTTGCTTTGCTTTCACACTAACCATTTGATTTTTATCTTACGGAGATGGTTGTGGAGACATGCCTAAATTTGATGAAAAAATTGGAGAAGCAGACCCATCGAAAAAGGACAGCTAAACCTATGGGTGGCTGGAGCACCCGAATCAAGATTGGGCATCCTCTTGTGCTATCGACTTCTAGGTCTGAGGGTCCTGAGCCTCATCGCACCAGTGACCTTAGAGTTGTAAGGGTTGGTTCGACTTCTTCGACTTTTGATAGGAATCAAAGAAGCCAAATGAGTCGAGCTTCTGAAGAGTCAATCTTGAGCCTGCCAGCTCCTGAAGAGATAATTTCGAGCTTGCCGACTCCTCCTATCATCACATTCTCCCTGGAAAATGAGCCAGCTGGAGAGGCTAGGATTTTTGGGATTGTGTCGACTACATTGAGGCTCGAGACTTCAGTCTTAAAAGACTATCAGCTAGCGTACAAGCTATTCACTAGTATGCTCCTCCCAACCGATGCAGCCAAGCTGCTAGTCGAGCGCATAGGGAGGTAAGGGAAAAGTCACGGAGAGCTTCATCCACATAAATCAAGATTTTTGCAACTGTTTATTTTAAACATACAATTATTGCATTCACTGATAAGAGGTTTCTCTTGATAACTCATCCTTTATTTGAATGGGTATATGGAGAGTTGCCTCAAGCTCTCGATTGAGGCAAGGAAGCACCAAGTCGACGTTGAGATGCTCAAGTGTACAAAAGATAAGGCTGAGAGGGAGGCCGAAGAGGCCTCCATAAGGGTCGACATCATTGAAAGAAGAGCTGAAGATGCTGAAGTGGCACTAAGAGAAACTGTCGAGGAGAACTTTCGATTGGAAGAAAAAATAAAAGAGTTTGAAGCTCAGCTAGAGGCAGCTGAGAAGAAGGCAGCAGAGGCCACCTCCAAGGCCATTGCGGACTTTCAGACATCGATAGAGTATAAGGATGAGAAAATCGGGTTTTCTACTGATGCCTATACTGGTGGGAAGCAACTGGTTCTGGACAGGGTTGCTGCCAAGTATGTAGAACTAAATCTAAATTTTTCGGATAAGCTCTAGGGATCCACTGCTGCCGACGTATCTACGATGGACATCCTAGCCCCAGGTGTCGCCTCTTAGACATTTACTTTTTTCTTTTTTTGCTTTGTCCCCAGACCTTCTAAGGTCGTTGTAAAAGCTCTTATTATAAATATTTTACAGAGAATAAATAAATAAAGTTTGTTCCTCTTCTTACTTTCTGCCTTTCACTTATGATTTCACACTCTTATTCAGCATGCAAGCTGATTTAGGACACTAAGCTCTGTAGTGAACTTAGCTCTAATCGTAGAAACTAGAAGTGCTCCGAGCAAAGGAACATCAATGGCAGCCAAGTCAGCTTTAAATTAAGATTGATCAAAGGTGGTTGAGACGGGTCGATCAAAGGCAATTGCTCACTCATGTTGATCAGAGGTAGTTGTTCGCACTTGCCGATTTGAGATAATTGTTTGTGCTTTTCGATCTGAGATAATTATTTGGGTGGCATCTTTGCCTTGCACTTTTCAATGCAAGTAGTCATGGAGAACGATGCCTGCTGACTCTTTCGATAGGATAATGCCTGAAAAAGAATGCAGGACTTATAAGCACATGTCACATTGTAATGCGTTGATCCACGAAGCGTTGTTTGGATTTATTTCTGGTAGTAAAAAAACACACCATTTATTGCCTGATAGATGGCTATATTTTCTCAAGCTATCAATTGGCAAATGATGCAAGCACTGATGTCTATAAATAGGGATCAAAGGCCAACTGAACCCTACCTTTCATCTTTTTCTCCTTACAGAAATATTTTTTTTTTCTTCATCGTGATGGCACCACCTCTGTATCCACCCTTGTCAACAATCAAGGTCAGGGTAAAGGAGTGGAGGGCCTTCATGAGAGTGGCCTGGGAGAGAGCAAGGACTAGGCGCACTGGACCGTCTTCCTCTCGCGGGGTGCCCTCCAACTCTCGAGCCCTACCTCCTTCCGAGAGTGGACGTACCCCTCAATCTGCATGGATTCCACCCAGTGCCCGAACGCACTGTGCCCGAGCCTCTATGGAGTTTGAGGAGGCTGTCGATATTGCCGCCACCACTTTTAGCCTTGATTTCAAGGATTATAAAGCCCGCTTGCTACAGATAATGTCATATCTGGAGCTCCAATTCCTCCAGCCCAAGAACAGCGATGATGAGGTGGGGGCCTTCTCATCGGATGAGGATTGAACCTCCTTGTTTTCTTTATTTTCTTTTCTTTTTTTTTGTAAGGTGGTGCTTCAGATGCCATCTTTTTTTTATAAATATTTGAATGAAAAAAATTATCCTTCTTGCCATTTACATTCTCTTTATTTATGCATGTATATTTTTTACTCAACACATAGTGGCTAGCCTTGGCTTAAGGAACTTAGAGTTGTCCCAATCAGTAAGGTATACAATGCAATTCTGACCTTAGTGATTTAGATAAATCCATTCTGATTTAAAGGATCGAACTTTATCATGGAACCAAAGCCAAAACCATCCTGAGCAGAGGAGCCTCGACGACCACAGTCTCGATCAGAAGGACTTCCTAAGTCAAAATCGATCGAAGATAATTATTCGAGCAGTGTTCTTGCTCTGCTTATTGATATGAGCAATATTTCTACTCTGCTCGAAGATTCGAGTGATATTTTTGCTCTGTTCAAAAATACGAGCGATATTTTTACTTTGTTCAAAGATGCGAGAGGTGTTTTTACTCTGTTCGCCGATGCGAGTAGTATTTTTGCTCTGCTCGAAGATACAAATGATATTTTTGCTCTGCTCGAAAACACGAGGGGTATTTTTGCTCTGCTCAAAGATGTGAGTGGCATTTTTGCTCTGCTTGCTCATGCGGGTGATATTTTTACTATACTCGAATATTGTAGATTGAGGGTCATTTTGGTTAGCCCTTCGAAGTTCTTTTTTGGTTAGCCTTCGCTTGCTGGGTACGGTTCTGATCTTGTTGTGAATCGAGGGTCCTTTTATATTAGCCCTCCAAAGGTCTTGCTTGGTCAGCCTTCATTCACCAAGAATGATTCCGCTTAAAAAAATCTTTGTAGAGCTCGTAAGATAGGAGTTTTAAGCTTCCCATGCTATTTCCACGTGCAAACATGAATTAATGATATCAAATTTTCATGTATATAATGGCAAGATGTTACAACATCATTAATAATGCATACACAGGTTAGTCAAATTCTATGGCATAGGAAGTGGAGTCTCGTTGAGCTACTTTAGCCAATAGGTATCAGGACATGCTACTTCATCTACTTGATAAGGATCCTTCCAATTGAGTGACAATTTCTCCTATTCGGTGGACTGCAAAATTTTAGCTCGTCGTAGCACCAGATCGCCAATTCAGAACTCCTTGGTCTTGACTCAAGTATTGTAGTATCTGGCTACCTTCTGATGATAAGCAGCTATTCTCATGGCAGCATGCTCCCTACTTTCTTCGATCTGATCAAGGTTAGTTCGGAGCTATACAGAGTTTGTGTCTTCATTATACTCCTCCACTTTGAGGAACAGTTGTCCAAATTCTATGAGTATGACCGCTTCAGTCTCAAAAATGAAGTTGAAAAGAGTCTCGCTAGTTGGGAGCCTCTGAGTGGTCCGGTATACCCATAGCACAGGGTGAAGCTCATCTATCCATGACCCCTCAGTCCAGTCTATTTTGGCCTTCAAGTCCTATAAAAGAGTTCTATTAGTTATCTCTACCTCTCCATTTGCCTGTGGATGGTCGATCGAGGTGAAGCGGTGCTCTATTCCATGCTCTATGCAGAATTTGCAAAATCAAGCACCACTAAACTGTCTACCATTGTCTGTAATTAGTACTTTTGAAAAATCATAATGGTAGATGATAGATTTTCAGATAAAATCTTTTACTCTTATCTCAGTTATATGGATCAGAGATTTGGCTTCGATCTACTTTGTGAAGTAGTCGATGGCTACAAGGAGAAACTTGTGCTGATCTGATGCGAGAGGAAAAGAACCAAGAATATTCATCCCCCATTGAGCAAATGGCCATCGACCACTGATGGGGGTCAGAAGTGCTACCAGGTGATACCGAATTTAAAATTTCATTGGGACCTATCATAGTTCTTGACAAAGTTATCTACATCTTGCTTCATCATGGGCCAGTAGTAGCCCTGTCGAAGAATTTTATAAGACAGGGATCTACCCCCCAAGTAGCTTCCGCAGATTTCTTCGTGAACTTTCTATAGCACGTAATTTATCTTAAATGGACGCAAGCACTTCAATAGAGGTAGGGAGAAAGATCGCTTATATAATTTGTCATCATACAGAACATAGCGAGTGGTCTACTTCTTTATCTTTCGAGTTTCTTTACGATCAGGTGGTAGCTCATCTGACCTAAGATACTTGAGTAGAAGATCAATCCAGGAGGACCCTTCATCAACTTGCTGGACGAAGAGAGGCTCCTTAAGGTTCGAGGCTTTCAGTACTTCAAAGTTGGTCTCTTTTTACAAGTCAGTGGGCAACAAGGCCGCTAACTTTGATAGTGCATCTGCTCTGATGTTATCCACCTTGGGGACTGCTGAATGTCAAAACTTAAGAAGGTCAAGATTAAGTCCTTTATCTTTTGAAGGTATTTCTTCATCTTTTCCTCTCGGACCTCGTATTTGCCCTTGATTTATCCAACCGCTAGTTGGGAGTCGCTGAAAACTTTCAGATGCTGGACCCTTACTTCTCTTGCCACTTTGAGATCAGTAAGCAGAGCTTCATATTTTGCCTCATTATTAGAGGTCAAAAATTCAAAGTGCAAAGCATATCCCACCACGTCTCCTTCTGGCCTAGTTAAGATGAGCCCAATCCCTGCTCCTGTCGTATTTGATGAGCCATCGACATGTAGTGTCCATAGCTCCTCCAAGTCAGATCTTGTATTTGTCTCTTCAATTCTCGAGCTTTCTCCAGCTTTCCAGACTTCTATAGTTTTTGAGCTTTTTTCATCCGAGATGGTGCATTCAAAGATAAAGTCTGCCAGCATCTGGGCTTTAATGGAACATCTCGGATGGTACTGCACATCCAATTCAACAAGTTTTGAAGCCCACTTTATAATACATCCAGAGGTGTTCGGGTGATGGAGAACGGTCTTGATCGGCTGATCCGTAAGCAGTGCTATGGTGTGAGCCTGAAAATAAAGCCGTAGCTTCCTCGTCGTGATGATCAGTACTAGAATCAGCTTCTCGAGTGTGAAGTTTCTGGTTTCTACATCATGAAAGACTTTGCTAGTATAGTATATGGACTTCTGAACCCATCTTTCTTTTCTGATAAGGACTGAACTGATCGTCAATGGAGAAACGATGATATATAATAGCAACTCCTCACCAAGCTGGGGCTTCGAAAGCAATGGTAGAGAGTTGAGGTACTGCTTTAATTTTTTGAATATCTTTTGGCATTTGATAGTCCACTGGAAGTCTTTTGGCTATCTGGGGTCAGAAAGTAAGGGAGGCACCTCTTGACCGATTTAGAGACAAAGTGGTTGATCGAAGCAACCTTGTCGGTAAGATGCTGTACCTCTTCAATGGTTCTTAGTAGCATCATCTCAAAGACTATCTTAATCTTCTCAGAATTTACTTTGATGTCTCTTTGCAAGATCATAAACCCAAGAAATTTACCAGCAGTAATCTCAAAGGCACATTTCACCAAATTTAGCTTCATTCAAAATCGATAAAGGGTGTCAAAAGTCTTTCAGAGGTCGGCAACATGATCTGGGGAGGCTCGGCTCTGACAAGCATGTCATCTACATATACCTCCATATTATGATCAAGTTGGTCTTTAAAAATCTTATCCACCAACCGTTGATAGGTAGCTCCTGCATTCTTCAGGCCAAAAGGTATCATCTTGTAATAGAAAAGCTCATGATCAATGATAAAGGTTGTTTTCTCCTCATCTTCAGATACTATCCGGATCTGATTATAACCAGCAAAGGCATCCATAAAGTTGAAGAGCTCATGCCCACAAGTAGCATCCACCAACTGATCGATCAGAGATAGTGGATAGCTGTCTTTAGGATAGATTTTGTTCAGATCGATGAAATCAATGCACATGCACCACTTCTCACTTGACTTCTTGACTAGCACAATATTTGTTAGTCAGTCTAGGTATATGACCTCCTTGATGAAGTCAGTCTTGAGTATCTTATCCACTTCCTCGACTATGACTTTCTGATGCTCTGGGGCAAAGCTCCACTTCTTTTGCTTCACCAGATGGTGGATTGGATTTATCTTCAAGTGGTGGGATGTCACTGCTGGATCTATACCAGGCATGTACATGGCCGACCAGGCAAAAAGTTTCACATTCTCTTGCAAAAGAGCAATTAGTCGACTCTTGGTTATCTCATCCAGGTGTGAGCCGATCTTCACCATCCGGTTGGGATCCTCTTTCCTTAGAGGAACATCCAGGAGGTCCTTAGTTGGTTGGTCATGTTCTTCGATCAGATCATCTCAAGCATCCAATCCTATTGGAAGTTCAGGTCGGACCTCCACTTGGGCTGGTCGGCTTTCTGCTTGAAGCTTGGCAGCAAAGCATTATGGAGTCATGGCCTGATTGCCTCAGATTTGCCCTACTCCAACCTTGGTTGGAAACTTTACCATCAAGTGGTTTCTCGATACAATGGCCTTTAAGATCCATAAGCTCGGACAGCCAAGGATTGTGTTGTAGGTCAAGAAAAGTTTCACTACCAGAAAGTTAACTTGGATTGTTGTTCTCTACAGTGGAGTACCTACAGTGACAGAGAGCTTAATCATCCCCTTCGAAATTGTTGAACTTTTGATGAAATCTTGAATCGAGATGTCGAATCTATTTAGCTGATTTGGTGAAACCCCATTTGAGTGAAGATAGAATAATACAAAATATCAATTGATCTTCCATTATCAACAAAAATATGGTGTACATTAAAATCAACAATATTTGCGGTTACAACCACCACATTATTATGCTAGATAAGTACACCTTTCGCATCCCACTCGATGAAGATAATGGCATCTTCGTGCCTATCTTTGAGCCTTGGTCTCTTTGCTTCCGGAGGCTCCACTGATCCAGATGACCCCCCAGTTAATATATGGATTTCTCTTAGAATGGGTCGGTCTTCGACTGTCGCCTGTCTCCCTATTTTTTGCCTGTCCTACTGCATCGATACTGACTATGGCTGGGGCAGAGAGAATGGTTGTTGAGGCAAAGAAGGTGGCTGTTGAGCTCTTAGAGGTTGACGTTGAGGTACCGTCCTCTAAACAAAGTGATTCAGCCTCTCCTGCTTGACGAGCCTCTCAATCTTATCTCGAAGCTGAATATAATCTTCATTATTGTGACCATTCTCTTGATGGTAGAAGCAACATTTATTTTGGTTGTGGCGGCATTCTGATTTCGTCCATATTTTTGGAGGCTTGGGCAGCTCGGCTCGTATCTCCATTAGTACCTCCTCTTGAAAACATTCAAAGGCATCTAGTTAGTATAATACCTAGGAGGTGAGGGTTATCGATCCCTTCTCTGAGGACTTCGAGATCGACAGTTTCAGGAGCCCCCATTCTTCCACCTCTAGAATGGAGATTGAGAGCGTTGGCGAGTTCTCTCTTCTTGTCTCAGAGAATCTTTTTATTCTGCCTTGTCGCTACGAAACTAACAGGGGTCTTCTCTACAAAAGCCTCCTCCATATGGACATACTTTTATGTACAAACAAGCATATCTGAAAAGTTTCAAAGATAAGTCTTAGTTAATGACTTTTTCAAGTTGTTCTTCAATAAGCCATCCATCATCGCGGCCATCACGATTGACTGGTTCAGATTGCAGACTTCCAAGATCACCGCATTGAAATGATTAATATAGGCATGGATCGACTCATCTTTCTTCTGCTTGATAGTGTGGAAGTAGTCGGACCGCTTCTGCTATCATTGGCTGCTTACAAAGTGATCGATGAAAGACCGGCATAGCTCCTTAAAGGAGTGGATGGAAGCAACTTCAAGCTCAAATACCATTGTCGAGATGTCCCTTTGAGAGTAGAAGGAAATGCTCGATAGAGGATGACATCAGATGTCCCCTGGAGGAGGATTGCCATCTTGAAAGTTTTCAAATGATCGATTGGGTCGATGGTCTTGTCGTAGACCTCAAGCTGGGGCAACTTGAAGTATCGAGAAAGTGGCTCCTACATTATCCTCGGAGTGAAGGATGGCTCACTATTGAATCCCTCATAAGGCTGTGCCAAAGAGTTATTGTTAAGAGCATTCTCTATCTTCTTATCTATCCTCTCATCGAGTGTCTAGAACTATCTTTCGATGGCAAGATCTTGAACGATGCAGGCTTTAGAATACTGAGGAGAATGACAATCAGCGATTGAATCATGCCCTGACCATAGACTAGAAGATCGCTGTCCAGCTAGCTGCTGGGCTCTGGGATGGTTTCGATGAGTCTACCTCCTCTTTGGGCTCTGAGGAGGCACTCATGGCTCTGGCTGTAGTCGGGGCATCATCATGGGAGGCGCCGATGGTGCCGTTGAGAGAACCACTGGTTGTACCATTGAGAGAGATACAGAGGCAGTCTGAGTAGGTTGTGGCACCGTCTAAGGAGGCACAAGAATAGTCTGAATCGATTGAACTACGGTTGTCAAATTCTGAATCCATTGGAAAAGTATGTTGAACTGATCTGCCGTGATCAGTACTGGCTGGGTTGGTGGAGTCTCCATCATCGATTGTTGTGTCTGACTGTTGGGTTGGCTCTCCACCCGATGAGAGGCGACGGTGTTGGAGAGTCGGGTGATGTTCGCTTTGTTGGCATAATGAAGATAAGGCCCTTCCTCTATCTGTTGCTTCTTGTTTTGGCTAAATTGGAAGGCGGATGCCTGGTCCTTGTGCAGAGAGTGCTGGAGTGACCTGCAAAAAAAGTCTAAGTAGGAGGTTTTTGCTTCTACGAGGATCCTCCAACGTTCAAGTTAGATTCAGAACATAAAGAGAATGGCAACGAGTTCTCTAAGAGGGATTGTTTATTTTGATGCTCGAGGCTTCAATTGTTTATATAAAATATCATCAAACAGTTGGTAGAACAGCTTTGAGATCATACGATCTCGAGATTGCAGAACTGTTAAACATGCCATTGCGGATGAGATATTTTAGCCCTCAATCACTTTCATAAAATCAAGGAAAACGATTACCTCTGAGCCTATCCACTCAGAGTAGATAGCTGCTACACATGTTAGGAAATAAGTCGGCTGAGATAATGGAGGTAGCTCATGTGCCAGGCAGACCATGTGGTAGGCAGCAAGTTAGTAGCTCGGCTCTGTATTTCTCAACTTTGTTCTTAGGTTGGCAGCCACTGCAATAGCTCGACGTCCTGAGGTATCCCATGATAACATCCTAATCTGAGATGCTCACGGTACCACCATAACAGAACCCAAATAATATTTTTTGATTAATCTTTTTGGATGAGGTATTGGTCATTATAAGGTCAGTTATCAAGCATTAGTTGCACGTTTAAACTTTCGAAATTTGTTGCAATATTTAAAAAAAAAACAAATGACATCAAGAGATGCATCTTTATTTTCTTTTCCCTAATGAAAGTTTGTGTTTGTTGATGCACTGACCTACTTGCTCTCTTCAAAGCATTAATCTAGGACTTTCTTATCCTTGTATAATAATCCTACCCTAAGCAAACAAGTTTAGCCCAAGACACCAATCCTTGTTTCCTTTAACATTAATTGGTTAATTTTCATCTCAAAAAGGTTTTGGAATGATACTTTCTTACACCATATGTTAAATTTCACAAAGATTTTGAAATGTTCATTTTCGTAATACACCAGGGGGGGTGTTTGGTTCACAACTAGAATTAGAATGGAAATTAGAATGGATGGAAATCAGAAGCGAAATGAAAATTTGAAACCTTAGAGGAGAGTAGGGATTCACTTTCATGTAGCTTGGACCATTCCTATTCTATCTTGGATTCGAAATTGAAATGGAACTCCTCCCAAGAGTCCCAACCAAAAGGTTGAAATGAGAGTTATCCATTTCTATTCCGATTCCAGACTAACTCTCTTGTTGCGGCTTGTTTCTAATTAATGCCAGAAAATCGAGAAGAACATCACTGAAGCAATCTGCAAAAAAGTTCGGACTGGAGGATTGTGTTTCAGTGAGGATCCTTCGATGTTCAAGTCAGAATGCATAATAGAAAAGTAGAGTTTTAGCTCTCTGAGATAGGTTACTTATCTGGATCCTCGGGGCTTGAGTATTTATAGAGAAAATGACAGTGTAATCATTTTTCATAGACAGGCTGGCCAATTCTGGTATCGTTATTTGATTATGATTCTCAAAATCGGATAATTATATCTGAAAGATTCTCAGGATTAGACGATTACATCCATATAGCATTGACAGCTATGGCTAGATAGTATTGACAACTATGGTCAGTTGGTGCTTGTCTTTTAGATCTGAGCCCGATCAATCTATTTTTGAGGAAAGATCAGAGACTGATCAAAGATTGGATCAAATCTTTTCTGCTCAAAGATTTGAATCAAGAATATGTCAACGAGAGATCAGATAAAATAGCCTCCAACCAGGGGTTAGGACAGATACTTGCCGATCAGAGGTCAGGCAAACCATAATAATTAGGCCACTTGAAAGGAGCTGATATGGATCGATGGGTCACAATGGGCTTGAATCTTCATACATCATCGGCCCATTCCAAATTACTCCTAACAGATACCCTCCTACTCCTTAGTTCAAGCTCTGGTTGGGTTATGAAAGTATTTATCTTGACATTTTTGGATGGTCGGAGAAGTGAAAAGCTCTTTTAAACCAAATATCTATGCATGATTGTTTAGACAAAAAAATTATTAAACTAATGATGAAATTTTTGAAATCTACATAGATGCCACTCTTCTCTGTTGAGACGCATTGAATGTGAAGACCATCGGCCAGCTTGAGCTAATGAAGGCTTGACGCATAGTCTGTTTCAGAAATTCATACCGATTTGGCATCTTTCGAGAGATGTACGTTCTTCTATTTAAAGGGCAGCTTTTTTTATTTTATTTTTTTCTTCTACTAATTTTAATAAAATCTTTTCTCTCTTTGTCATTTTTCTTGCTCCAAAGCTCTTATAGACAGTTTTTCTTCTTTCTTCATCATGCAAAGAGCCCTCGAAAGATAGTTACTTCCTTTAGATCTCTTACTTGAAGGTAAGTCCCTCTTACCTTCTTGATTTTTTCTTCTTTTCACTTCCCTTTAGGTTTCTATTTCCATGATGGGTTTTGAAAACTTTGGGAGCGAGGGTTCTATGCGAAAGAAAGTGAAGGGTCTGAAAAGCTTTAGTTCTAAAATCAACTCCTCGATCGGATTTGAAGAGATCCAAACCAAGCTGACCTTAGGTGACTTGGAGTTGTTCTGAATCCAATACTATATTCCAACAGAGTTCCATCTTGAATTTTTTGATTCCAATGCTCGAGTCTACAGTCCATCTCCAGGTCGATTAGTGGTGTATGAGAAAAATCTTCGGACAGGCCTTAGATTTTCTATTTTTTTCTTTATCTTTAAGCATTTTAGGTTCTATAAGATTGCTATCTATACTATGTCCCCAAACTCCTTTAGATACATCATAAGATTTCTTGTACTTTGCTCTCGGATGGGAGTCCGATCTTCAATCTCTCTTTTTCAAGTCCTCTTCATATTAAAGAAATACCCATACATCGACTGACTGTATGTTTCCTCCTAGAGAAGTGTCTCTCCTTTGGTCTCTGGTGCACCTTCATCCATTCATGGATGAAAAAATTATTTCTTTTTTGTTTCTTATGCTTTGATGGACAATTGGGGACTTCCGGACTAGGGTCGGATCAAAGCTTCATCTTTGACACCTGTAGAGTTGAGTGTCGAGGAAAAGAAAAGACTTAAGGATCTCCTGGATTGCAATACTCTTCCTTTGGATGAGCTTTTATCTGGTGAATCCTTTTTCTCGACTGGGCTCTCTTCTAGCGATCCTAAGAGTGAGTAGGGTCGTTCATGCCTTTATATATATATGTTGGAATTCGTATGTTGGGGCATGTGGGTATGTTTCAAAAATTTATTTTTTACATATCATAGTGGAATGTAGATTAAAACACTTTTAATCTATATCATGCATGCATAAAACATAAACCACAAGGATCTACTTTATATGCTGAAATTGTACATATGCTGAAATTTAACATGTGATCGAATTACATACCTATTTCATAATTTTTTCTTCAAATTTGGATCCAAAATAGAAGAGGCTCTCTCTTAGCCGCGCAAGTGTCCGATCTCTATAGATATCCACTCGAGATCAGCCTGGAACAGTCCTCTTAAGATTGAATTTTTTTCTCTAAAAAAATTTAGCCTGTGAATCTGAATGAAGCCTGGATTACGATCAACTCTTTGATCTCTTTTCTTGATCTTCTTCTTCTCTTATCTTTCCTCCTTGTATATGCTGCTGCCAAACACCGAGAACTAGCACTCAAAGGGGGACACCAAAGCCCTTATGGGCGTGTGGATTTGGGATGCCCAAAGGTGGGGCATGTGGGATGCCCAAGGGAGAAGAGAAAGAGAGGAGAAGAGAGGGCGTGGGGGTCTTCTTAGGGGCGTGTGGGTTGCTGGTTTGGATGCCTAGGGACCTTAGGGGAGGTCCCTTTAAATAGCTATAAGGACTGAATCCTATTCAATCTCATAATACACGTTCTACTTGCATTAAGTTTTCTAATAACTTAAGTTATTCAACTTCCTTTAGAAATCCTATTAGGCGCCAACTCTTGGAGCCCTTGCACCCACATAAACACACCCCAAAATGCACCCAAGGGATGCCCCATAAAGGGTCTACATGCCCTCTAAAGGTGGGACACGCTCAACTTGATCCAATCAAAGTGGCGCCCCAACTAAACTATCAAGGAATATTAATTAAGGACTTATATCCTTAATTTAATTGATTCAAAACCTTAGACATCCAATAATTAGAGTCTAATGAATCTAATTTATTTAGATTATTAGCAGGTACTTAAGTTTGAATTATCTTATCAAATAAAAAATCTAAATATAAAAAAAAAATTGGATCCAACCATATGCTAGCAAGGTTATCTTGAATCCAAACGAATTTCTCTAAATCTAATTGACACTTCATAAGTCCAATTACTAATTTCAGGCCTAATCCCTTTGTTATGTGATCTCATAGATTCAATTTTATCTAATAGTGAGATATACAATGATCTCTATCAAAGTATCTTTGAAACTCTTTTCAATGTGTTAGAATAATTTCACTCTAACTCATCAAGGATTGTAGATCCAGAACAATTCTAGTGAGCTCTCACAATCCACCAATGACACCTAGCAATATATAGTGACAATCCAGTAGAATCACAATAAATCTCAAAGTGTAGTTAACATATGATTCAGTCCCTCTATAGTGAGTTTCGATTAGATGGCAGGTCATGGATAAATCATCAAACCTCAATATCAATCATATGATAGATCTGATCAGCTCAAGTTCAATTATGATTTTTATAAAAAAAAATTTCTATCAATCATACTACTGTGGTCACAGATTCTCAGACTTAGCCTCTCAAATCTCATAGGACTACTCCTCTCTATCAAGGTCGATAGATCCCATCTTGATGCATATCCTACTCCTACAGTGCATCAATTGTCGCCAACATCCACTATAAAGACTCCTTAAGATCCATGTTTATATGTCAGTCAAACTCTAGCAGCCTCATTACGAGTAATAGTACCATCTCAGATCAAAAAATCATCCACACAACTATAACATCAAGACAATCACTGATGATCGAGTAGAAATCTAAGTGATCTCTCATATGGTCACGCTCAATACTAGTTATTCTTTAACAACTACCCACACTCATCGCCCAATGTCTCTACATTATAGACTAAAAATTCATCTATTCCGAAGGAAGCGATCTGTGCGTCGGTCTATCCAGATTGATCACTGTCCTCATGATGATCCTATGATCGAGAGTATTTAAGAATTAAATAATATCTCTAATTCTCAACTCTTTAAGAATATGTATCAAAAGTTAATTTCATGGATGATTTAAGGATACATCACACTTGAATGAAAAATAAATTTATTTTTTTATTGATAAAATTAATATATTAAATATAAAATTATGTCCTAGATTTATTACAATGTGTTAGCCATATTGGCTTCTAGAACATATATCTAACAATCTCCTATTTGGACTAAAGTCAATTGGCCACTAATCTAAGTCTCATCTTCTCAAGATGGACTTTCATTTTTGGTTGGCTCAATTGCTTTGTCAGTGGATCTGCCATATTGTTTGCGGAGTCTACTCTTCATGCCTCAACATATTTCTTTTCGAGATAGTCGCATATGATATGATACCGCTACTCGATGTGTTTGGATTTCTGATAAGATCTTGGCTCCTTAGCAAGTGCTATGGCTCCATTGTTACCGTAGTAAAGTGGTATGGCATTTGATGTCATAACCTTAAATTTCATGATGAACTTCTCCAGAAGCCTTCCTTTGCAGCATCCGAAGCAGCAATATACTCAGCCTCTATGGTCGAATCCGTTATGATGGGTTGCTTGGAACTCTTCCAGCTGACTGCACCACCATTGCAAACAAACACATATCCTGACGTAGACTTTCTATCATCAGGATCAAATATGAAGTCGAAGTCAGTATATCCCTCGACTTGCAACTCAGAACCTCCTCCAAAGATCAAGAACAAATCGTTAGTTTTTCTCAAGTACTTAAAGATATTCTTCACAGCTGTCCAGTGCTCCTCGTCTGGATTCGATTAATACCTGCTCGTGACACTCACAGTAAGGGCTATATCAGGTCGAATACACAGCATGGCATATATGAAGCTCCCTATGGTCGAGGCATAAGGATTCCTACTCATGCGCTGAACTTCCTCAGATGTGGTCGGACACATCGTCTTGAAAAGATTAATACCATATCTAAGAGGTAAAAATCCTCTAGAATTTTTCATGCTGAACCTTATCAGTACCTTCTCTATATATAATTTTTGTGATAGGCTTAGCATCCGTTTAGATCTATCCCTATAGACCTTTATTTCAAAAATATAGGATGCTTCTCCTTGATCTTTCATAGAGAATTCTTTGGACAACCATCTTTTGACCATGATCAATATTGAAATATCATTTCCAATGAGAAGAATATCATCCACATATAATATGAGAAATATTATTACGCTCCCACTGACCCTTTTATATACACATGGTTCTTCTTCATTTTTGATAAAATCAAACGATTTGATCGTCTCATCAAAATGATGATTCCAACTCTGAGAAGCTTGCTTTAATCTGTATATGGATCTTTGCAGTTTGCAGACTCTGTGATCACCATCATTGGATGTAAAACCCAAAGGCTGCTCCATATAGATATCTTTCTCAAGATATCCATTCAGAAAGGTAGTTTTCACATCCATCTGTCAGATTTCAAAATCATAGTAAGCTACAACAGCAAGCAGAGTGCGGATAAATTTCATCATGGCTACGAATGAGAAGGTTTTCTGATAGTCAATGTCTTCATGCTAACTATAACCTTTTACCACAAGCCTAACTTTATAAGTCTCTATCTTACCATCGGCACCTATTTTTCTTTTGTAGATCCATTTACACCTAATGGATACAATATCCTCAGGTGGATCCATTAAGGTCCATACTTGGTTCGAGTACATCGAGTCAATTTCTGACTTCATCGCATCTAACTATTTTTCGAAGTCGATGTCAAACATCACCTCGTCAAAGATATTAGGATCATCACCATGATTCTTATCTCCCATAAGAAATATTTTTTTTATTTCCTCCGTAAGCATACCCATGTACCTTTCAGAAGGTCAGAAGATTTTGCTAGACCTACGAGGTAGTAGAGAAACATCAACTACTAGCTCATGAATAATGGATTCCTAAAGATCTATAGCTCTTTGCTCTTCAGAGATCTTTTTTTCGAGCTCAACTAACCTCCCACTACCATCATCCTGGATGTTGGTGCAAAAATTCACCAGCGTCGGAGAAGCTGGAGTCGAGGGAGTCGCGATCACCATCGGGACCTGCAAAGGAAGTCTAAACTGAAGTTGGGGGTGCTCCGGCAAGACCCTCCGACGCTCAAGTCAGTTCTCTACCTCAACAAGAATGGAGTGCTTGAACAAAAATTTTTGTAGAGTTTTGAGATAGAGATTAGAGCTTAGAGAATAATGTATCTGGGGTCTCCTTTTTATAGGCGGAGGATGCAACAGACTGATAGCGACGTTTGTAACCGCCTAGTAGTGGGCTGTTCAAGGCCATAAGGAGTTTGTTGCGGAGAGTAGTGGCGTCAGGAGCTGTTCAGAGCCTCGTAGAGCTTGTCGCGGGGAGTGGAGTAGTGTCTGTTCTCGCGACTTGCCAGAGAGTGGTGGAGCCGTGCGGAATCCATCACAGGAAGTGGAGCAGAGTTGTGGCCATTACTGTGACCTACCAGGGAGTCCAGGCCTGTCGGTCAAAGCTCGGTTGAGGTGTCCGACAGAGAGAGGTAGCTCTCCATCTGAGAGGAGCTCGGATGTTGCTGGCGAGCCCTCCATCGTTGGGTGCCTTGGGTGCTAGTACTGTAGGCGAGGGTCATTTGCTGTAGGAGCTCGGTCAGAGGCTTTCTGTAGATGAAGTTCAGTTTCATGCAGAATTCGATAGAAGATCGACCGGCAGTGCATGTCGGATGGCGCTGGAGAGATTCATCTGCTGGAGGGGTTCGGTTGCTGGAGTCCGTGTGTCGTAGGAGTTCATCCGAAACCTGTCCGCTACAGAAGTTCGGTCGGAGTCCGATCTCTGTAGAAGTCTGGATGGGGATCATTTATCGAGGAAGCTCGGTCGAAGCCTGCCTGCAATAGAAGTTCGAAAGGAATTCGCTCACAATAGAAGCTCAGGTGGAGGCTTACAGTAGAAATCCGACGTGGATCGCTCGTAGTAGAAATTTGGAGCAGACCGCTTGTAGTGGTAGCTTAGAGCAGACCGCTTGTGGTAGAAGTTTGGAGTAGATCGCTTGTGGTGGGGGCCCGGAGTCTAGCCCTTGCTAGAATTCGGAAGAAGCCCACTTGCGATAGGAGCTTGGGGCTGAAGTTCGGCTCTCGTAGGAGCCCGAACGAAGTCTACCTGCAGTCGGGGTTCGGAGAAGAAGTCCGACTCCCGTAGGAGCTCGGATGTAGCCTAGAAACTTGGATGGAGTTCGTCCGTCGTGGAGAATCCGGTCGACACTGGTGGGGGTTTATCCGTCGGCAGGACTTGGGAACGTTGCGGAGGCTCGACCGTCGGAGAGGTTCGGAAAGATGTCATCGAAGGTCGGACGTCGGTAGAATCCCGGAAGGGTCACTCCTGACACGAACTTCGGCTGGAGGATATTTTATATCCAACATCAGTCCCCCTACTTCCGAGTTCGAGTTTCGAATGAAGGAAGTATAGAGAAATTTTCACAGCCGAAGTTGCTCCCTTGAATCCTGTGCACGATCGCCCTCAGATATTTTAGCATTTAATGCGCGCATGCTGGGGTCTCTTCAAATCGGGGCGATCCGAAGAGACTTTTCGGAATTCTCGCTTGGGCGTTGCCCCAGGTACGGTGCGGTAATGACCTTGTCAGCTGTCAGCCGCTTTTAGCCATCCGTCGTGGCGAGTGGGACACATGGCAAACATGGGTCGGCCTGGGGAGATCCACGATCATTATAGCGTCGGATCCCAGGGTCTATTTAAACCCATCCTTCTGCCTCCAGGAGTTTTATTCTGCCTGAAAGTCCTGTTGGTGCCCGCCTTCTCTTCGAAAGCTCTGACCTTCCTTGGCGTCCGCTTTGGCCCTAGGTGTTCTTCGAGTCATCCCTGTCCCTGCACCTCTGCATCCTTCGGAGTGACTTAGGTTAGTCTCGAAACTTTCGTTCCTTCTCTTGCCCTCTAGGTGCCCCTTCTTCTCCATTTTTCTTCTGCCGTATTCTACTTGTTTGGTCCCCCCCGAACCTTTCGCCTCTTATTTCGCCTGATCTCTCTGAAATTTTTAGGGTTCTTGCTTGAAATATCTTCTGGCACTCTGCCTCTAGCGGTTCCAGAAGCTCATCTGCCTCAGTCCCCTAGAACCCTCATACTGTAGACAAACCCACATCTAGGGCTGGGCCTCGTCCGATTTTTATGCCGGGCGCCATTCCCTATTCTCTGACTCCGGACGAACTTTTACTGATAAAGGTTCAGTATGGAATTTCTCCAGAGTATGATCTGGAGCTTCCTGGTCTCGCTGACCGGGCTAGCACCCCCCCACCTGGTCGTTTCTGCCTGTACCAGGAGGTCTTCCGTGCTGGGCTCCGGCTCCCGCTTCCATCCTTCATCATCGCTTTTTTCCATTTTTTAGACATTTCTTTAGCTTCAGTCGTGCCGAATTCCTTTAGATTTTTGATAGGGTTCCTCTCCCTTTGCCATGTAGTCGAAGTCCAGCCATCTCTTTCTTTGTTTAGGTATTTTTACACCTTCAAGCGTCACTCCTCGGCAAAGGACTGGTGGTACTTCTCTTCTCAGTTCGGCAAGAAGAGGTTGCTGAAACGTGCTCCCTCTTTCATCCATAACTGGAAGGAGAAGTATTTCTACGTCCAATGTCCGACCTTAGAGCTGGGATTGCCCCCTTGGGGCTCCCTGAAGGACTCTATCCGTCGGGCTCCTAGCCTGAGGGAGGACGACCTTCAGGCCGCTCGGAAGCTTTTTAGTTATCCAACTACTTCCCTTCCCAACCTTCTGAAGGAGCAGTTTCTGTTTAACATTGGCTTGAGTCTCCTGGATCCTGCAAGTATTCCATCTTTCCTTTCTTCTTCTTTTCTTCTTCTCTTCTTCTTCTCTCCCCCTCCTTTTTTTTTTCTTCTTTAGAAATGGATGCCGAAGTAGCACGGATGCTTGCCAGGGGCCTCAAGGTTCACAAAAGAAAAGGCGCTCCGGCCTCCAGGTCGGCAACGAAGGCCAGAACGGAGGAAACGAGCTCGGCCACGCCTACCCAGGTGGCTCTCACGGTCGATGTTCCTTCAGACGTCGAGCCCCCGATTCTCCGGTTCTCTTCAAGGAGTTCTCCCGCCGAGGTTCCCGCTTCAGGGGCCCGCTTCGAGAAGGTGCCAGGGGTTGAGAGGGGGAGGAGAAAGAAAACGGTGGCCCGCAGGGTCAGCGGCCGCCGAGCCACCATCGAAGAATCCCACGGCTCCGAGGAAGAGCCGGTGGAGAATCCCTTTAATGACAGGGACCTGATAAAGTGACTGGTCGATGGGTGCGTCCTGCCCGAAGTCGTCCAGAGGATCGTTCGCACCGATCCCGAACAGCAGGTTTGGGACTCTCTAGGATCCTTTCTCGAGGTAAATAGATTCACTTTCCTCCTTCCCTTCGCTCCTTCATTCAATTAACTTCTCAACTTTCATTCTGACCTCCTGGCCACCCTTGCAGATCGGGCACCAGCTCCTCACCAACATCGAGGCGACGAACAGGGCGAGGAGGAATGCCATCCAGGCGGAGGAGGGCCGCTAGGCTGAGGCCGCCCGTCTCAAGGAAAAGGCTGCCGAGGTAGCCAACCTCCAAGAGGCCCTTGAGAAAGAAAAGCAGGCCTCGGAGGAGATGGTGAGGAAGGCGGAGGCCGAGGTCATAAATTTGATGGAGCAGATTTCGATTCTGATCTCAGAGGCCAAGGTCCAAGCAGTGGAGGAGTTCAAGGCCTCTACGGAGATTAGGGACCTGAACGTCAAGTTCGGCCAAGATGCATTCATCAAAGGATTCGAGCTCTGCCAAGAGAAGGTGGTCAAGAAATTTTTCGAGCTCGACTTCAGCTTCTTAGACTAGGCATCTGAAGATGAAGCCCGGCCCTCTCCTGCTGCCGCTGCCACCGCATCCCCCCTTCCAAGAACACCGAGCTCCCTAACTCCTGCTTCGGAGGTCCGAGACCTCTGACTTTGTATTTTTCTTTTACTGCGATTTCTCTTTTCCCTTTTGTCTTCAAGAAACATTCAATCAATAAAATTGAGTTTCTCCTTATGGGGGGCTTCTCTGCTCTTTTCTCTTTTTTTTTTTTTTGCAATGAGCCGCGCCTTGACGCTTTTGTCTCCCGATGGCAGTGTCCTGCCGAAGCACTTCCCTTGCCACAAGGAGTTCCGCTGAAGTCCACGATCCGACATCTGAGGAAAAAAGTTCGTCATTTAATAAAAAAGTCGAAAGAGATGGAGGACGAACTTCGCAGGCTGAGGGAGAGCCACTCTGAGGCCACCTACTTTCGAAACCTCCATGTGAAGGAGATCATGGAGTACAGTGGGAAGAAAGAGAACTTCAAGAAGGAGCTCGAGGAACATAAGAAGCACGCCAGCGATCGATCTTGGGCTCAAGCTTCCAAGATCAGCTCTCTTGGAGCGGAGCTGTCGGCTGCACAGGAGAGGATCGGCCAGTTGGAAGGAAGCTCATCCTGGCTTTCGACTCGGGCTGACAGCGATCAAGAATGGTCGAAGAAGTTCTCTGACCTTCAGCAACAGCTCCAGGACATCGAGGCAAACTATAATACATACCGGGCCGGCTGGTGCAAATAGGTGGATGACTACAGGAGGAAGCTCAAGATGGCGACCGACGAGGTTGCCCGCCTTCAAAGGCAGTTATCTAAAAGAGCCCAGCTTGCTCCTGTTCGGGATCCCGACGAACTTCAATCCCTGAGAGAAACCATAGAAGAGCTATCCGTCGCCCTTGGGGAGGGGAAGGCCGAGCTGCAGCAGTTGAAGATTCAGCTGGTATACGAACAGCAGGTGGTCAAGGATGCGGAGACAAAATTCGAGGTCCTGAGAAAGAGGCTCCGAGAGACGGAGAACGAAAGCCAACGATTTCATCGGAGGTATATGGAGATGCTAATGAGAGAGAAAGAATTGGAAGAAGAAGTCGAAAGCTTAAGGCACTCCCTGATGAGGGTCAAAGCCAAAAGTTCGAAGTCGGAAGAAGCCAGGCCCCCTTAGGGCTCTTTTTGCCTTTCGTCCTTCTATGTGTCTTTTTTTGCCATTTTTTTTTCTTTTTGGCCTTTTGGGCTCTGTAACGCATACCTTGCTAATGAAATGAAAAGGAGATTTTTGTTACCTTGCCCGTGCGCTGTGTTGAATTATCGTCCGTCGGACTTCTTCCATTTTTATCTCGTTCGATGTCGATGTTGTCCGAAGGTTTCTTGTTCATTTTTATATTAGATCGTCATTATCGAATTTTTTATATTTTTTGATTTGTTCGACGTCGACATCGTTTGAAGGTTCCTAGCCGTCATCGTGTTGATTTGCCTTTTTGTTCATGATCGTGGATCTCTCTTTCTCTTTCTCCTTCCTCCTTTTAAGCAAGGGTTCTCCCTAGCTTTTTACGGGGTCGCGGTAGCATAGAAGGGCCGTCGAGAAGGTTCTTTTCTTTCTTATCAGGTCTCGAATGACCGGACCTTAGTTGGTGTCAGGACGAGGTTCTTCCCCTATTTTTGATGCAGTCGATTTCAGCTCAGGTTAGAATGAGGTTCCTCTCCTATTCCTAATAGGGCTGGGGGGGTACATATGGACGTTGCAGGGCCTCTCCCCCCATCCGATCTAAGGATAATCGGCCTTCGACTTTGCTCATGTTAGGGCGAGGTTCTCCTCCTGTCCCTAACAGGGCGGTGGGGGCACATATGGGTGCTGCAGGGCCTCTCCCCCCATCCGATCTAAGGATAATCGGACCTTTGACTTTGCTCATGTTAGGACGAAGTTCTCCTCCTGTCCCTAACAGGACGGTGGGGGCACATATGGGTGCTGTAGGGCCTCTCCCCCCATCCGGTCTAAAAATAATCGGGCCTTCGGCCTTGCTCATGTTAGGGCGAGGTTCTCCTCCTGTCCCTAACATGACTGTGGGGGCATATAAGGGCATTGTAGGGCCTCTCCCCCCATCCGATCTAAAAATAACCGGGCCTTCGGCCTTGCTCATGTTAGGGCGAGGTTCTCCTCCTGTTCCTAACATGGCTGTGGGGGTACATAAGGGCGTTGTAGGGCCTCTTCCCCCATCCGGTCTAAAAATAACCGGGCCTGCGGTCTTGCCCATATTAGGATCTGTTTTCATTGTCTGAAGGGGTTATCCTCTGTCGTTATAAGTTCATGCAAAAAGGGAAAGATATGCAAATCTGAAAGGAATCTTGATTTAAAGTGAAGTCGTTCGTAATACATTTACAGGTTTTTCAAACCTCAGAGCTGTAGAAGGTCTGCTCTCCGTCAAGGTCCTCTAGAGATGGAGTTGATGATCCCAATTGGAGGCCGATCTCCGGACTGCTCTTCCCTCCTCGACGGCTCAGGTTGTGGCAAGGCCCTTGGCCGATCCTTTCTACCCTCAGGCCGACGTCAAATGAACCTGTCGAGCCGACCTCGTCTGATGAGCTCCTCGATCTTGTCTCGGAGTTGAATGCATTCCTCTGTGTCGTGACCGTGGTCACGATGGTAGAGGCAGAACTTGTTAGGATTGCGCTTCTCGGGGTGTGTGCGCATCCTTTCTGGCCTTGGGAGCTGCTCTCTGACTTCCATCAGCACCTGGGTTTTCGACGCGTTGAGGGGGGCATAGCTGCGGAATCTTCCTGAGGGAGAGCCCCGCCGAACCCTGCGCTCTGAGCTTCTCTGCCTGCATGCTCGGAGAGGAATCTGGGCGTGCTTGTACCCGAGAGGAGTTCGAGAATGTGGCCGAGCTTCTCTCGGGCCTTTTTCGACTGCGGGCTTACTCGAGTCTCCTGCCTGCCGCTCTCTCGCGGTCTCCTCATCCTTCATCTTGAAGGCTTCTTCTGCTCGGGCGTATCCTTCGGCCTGAGCCAGCAAATTGACAAAATCTCTGGGGTACTTCTTTTCTAGGGAGAATAGAAGGTCATTCTTTTGAAGGCTGCCTTTCAGAGTGGCCATCGCGACCGATTGGTCCAAGTTCCGGACCTCTAATGCGGCGACGTTGAAACGGTTGACGTAAGCCCGGATGGACTCCCCCTCCCTTTGCTTGATGTTGATGAGGGACTCCGAACTCCTCCGGGGATGCCGGCTGCTAACAAAATTAGCCACAAACTGGTGGCTCATCTGATCAAAGAAAAAGATGGTACCCGACTTCAGCGCTGAGTATCAGTTTCTCGCTGCTCCCTTCAAGGTGGATGGGAAAGCTCGACACAGGATGGCGTCTGGCACGCCGTGGAGTAGCATCATTGTCCGGAAGGCCTCCAGGTGGTCAACTGGGTCTGAAGTTCCGTCGTAGCTTTCAAATTGAGGGAGCTTGAAGTTTGGCGGGATCGGTTCCTGCATGATCATTTGAGAGAAGGGAGGGTCAGTACAATTATCCTCACCATAAGCGGGGGGAGCATGGTGGAGTTCTTCGATCCGTCGGTTCATCTCCTAGAGCCTTCGATCCAGGAAATCCTCTCGACTACGGGTCTCGAGGGTCTTCTGGCAGAATGGAGGTAGAGATCTTCTAGGAGTAGAATCGTGATCTGACTGAGGGCTCTCCACCCTCGGATTGGTCTTCCTGGGAAAGATGGGGCGACTGGCCCAAGTGGCCCGTCCTACCGTCGAATTTTGGAGTTCCGACGACATTCTCTCCAGTCGCACTGACGCCTGCGGCTGTTGCTGCTGCTGCATAGCCTGCATCGCTTCAGTGAGGCTTCTGACCTGCTGAACCAGTAGGTCGAATTGCCCCATGCCAACCGCCGTTACCGGAGGAGGAGGAGGAGCCTGAAAAATTGAAGGTGAGGTCGGAGCCTGAGATCTGGCCGCGGAGGCCGTGGATCGCCGGGTGGATGCTTTGCGGGGAGGCATCGGGCGAAGATCCAGTAGAGGACGGAGAAGAGGATGTCGGAGAAGATGACCGGAGATGGTCCCGTTGAGCGCTCCTTTAAGAACAAGGATACTGCGAAGACAGCAGCCGCCCTTCCTCTAGCACCAATCTTGTTGGTGCAAAAATCCACCGACGTCGGAGAAGCTGGAGTCGAGGGAGTTGTGGTCGCTGTCGGGACCTGCAAAGGAAGTCTAAACCGGAGTTGGGGGTGCTCCGGCAAGATACTCCAATGCTCAAGTCAGTTCTCTGCCTCAACAAGAATGGAGTGCTCGAACAAAAATTTTTGCAGAGTTTTGAGATAGAGATTAGAGCTTAGAGAATAACGTATCTGGGGTCCCCTTTTTATAGGCGGAGGATGCAACAGACTAATAGCGACGTTTCTAACTGTCTGGTAGTGGGCCGTTCAAGGCCATAAGGAGTTTGTTGCGGAGAGTAGTGGCGTCAGGGGCTGTTCAGAGCCATGTGGAGCTTGTCACAGGGAGTGGAGTAGTGTCTGTTGTCGCGACTTGCCAGAGAGTGATGGAGCCGCACGAAATCTGTCACAGAAAGTGGAGCAGAGTTGTGGCCATTACTCTGACCTGCCAGGGAGTCCAGGCCTATCGGTCGAAGCTCGGTTGAGGTGTCCGACAGAGAGAGATAGCTCTCCATCTGAGAGGAGCTCGGATGTTGCTGGCGAGCCCTCCATCATTGGGTGCCTTGGGCGCTAGTACTGCAGGCGAGGGTCATTTGCTGTAGGAGCTCGGTCAGAGGCTTTTCGTAGATGAAGTTCGGTTTCACACAGAATTCGGCAGAAGGGCGACCGACAGTGGATGTCGGATGGCGCTGGAGAGGTTCATCCGCTGGAGGGGTCCGACTGCTGGAGTCCGTGTGTCGTAGGAGTTCGTCCAGAACCTATCCGCTACAGAAGTTCGGTCGGAGTTCGATCTCCGTAGAAGTCCGGATGGGGATCATTTGTCGAGGAAGCTCGACCGAAGCCTGCCTGCAATAGATGTTCGGAAGGAATTTGCTCATAATAGAAGCTCAGATGGAGGCTTACAGTAGAAATCCGACGTGGACCGCTCGTAGTAGAAATTCGAAGCAGACCGCTTGTAGTGGTAGCTCGGAGCAGACCACCTGTGGTAGAAGTTCGGAGTAGACCACTTGTGGTGGGGGCCCAGAGTCCGGCCCTTGCCAGAATTCGGATGAGGCCCACTTGCGATAGGAGCTTGGGGCTGAAGTTCGGCTCCCGTAGGAGCCCGGACGAAGTCTACCTGTAGTCGGGATTCGGGGAAGAAGTCCAGCTCCCGTAGGAGCTCGGACGAAGCCTAGAAGGTGGTCGACCACCGTAGAAACTTGGATGGAGTCCATCCGTCGTGGAGAATCCGATCGACACTAGTGGGGGTTTATCCGTCGGCAGGACTTGAGAACGTTGCGGAGGCTCGACTGTCGAAGAGGTTCGGAAAGATGTCGTCGAAGGTCAAACGTCGGTAGAATCCTGGGAGGGTCACTCTTGACACGAACTTCGGCTGGGGGGTATTTTATACCCAACACTGGATAAACTATTTTTTTAGGAATATAACGTTTCGACTCACAATCACATTGTGATCTTATGAAAAGTATAAGTAGTATCCCATGAATTCTTTTGGATATCCTATAAAATGATCTATTACAGATTTATCCTCTAATTTATCAACCATCTGTCTCTTGACATAGGCCAGACATCTTCAAGTCTTAAGATAACTTAGACTCGGCTTCTTACCGTACCATATCTCATACGATGTGGTAGGAACGAACTTTGATGGAACTCTATTCAATAGATGAATGACGGTTAATACGGCATGTCTCCAAAGATATAAAAGTAGATCAGTGAAGCTCATCATGGACCTGACCATATCCAATAGGATCTTATTCCTCCTTTCGGATATCTCATTGAGCTGAGGTGTTCTGAAAGGAGTCCATTGAGAGACATGTCATTGTCCTTAAGATATCTCAAAAATTTTCAACTAAGATATTCATCTCCTCGATTAGATCGAAGAACCTTAATGAGTTTACTAGTTTATTTTTCTACTATATTTCTAAATTTTTTGAATTTTTTAAAGACTTCAGACTTATGTTTCATCAGATTTACGTACACATACCTAGACAGATCATCAATAAAGGTAACAAAGTAGCTATAACTACCCCTGACCTGCACATCAAATGGCCCACACACATCGGTGTGTACCAGGACAAGTAACTCAGTGGCCCTTTCCCTATATCCTACAAAGGATAACTTGATCATTTTTTCTTGAAGATAAGATTCACAAGCTGAATACGACTCTGGGTTAAGAGAGCCAAAAATTTCATCTTTTTTTAGTTTGTTTATCCTATCCTCTCCAATATGGCCTAGTCTATGATGCCACAAGTATTTCTGATTAATTTTATCTCTGAATTTTTTTTGACCTATGGCACTCACTAGTTGTTCGTTTAAATTCACATTCGCATCAATATGTAAGTGATATAGACTGTCAATTAAATAATCTTGTGCAATCAATTTTTTTTATAAATAAATGAAATAAAAATCTTTATTAAAATTAATTTCAAAATCTTTCTGTGCTAGCACAGACACGAAAATTAAATTTCGATTAGCTACAGGAATAAAATAACAGTCCTTTAAATCTCATCTAAAATCAGACGGTTATCGAAGAGGATAAGTACCAACAGCCTCTGTAGCAATTTTTGCTCAATTGCCAATCTGAAGGATCATGTCACCTACTCTCAACCTTTTACTTTCTATTAGACCCTGCATTGAGGTACATATATGAGCACTCGAGCTAGAGTCCAATACCCAACTAGAAGTAGAAGAAATCATAAGGTTATATTCAATTACGAGCATACCTTCTGAAGGTTTATCACCTTTTCTGATCTTTAGGCTCTTCAGGTAGAGTGGACAGTTTCTCCTCCAATGGCCTATAGCATCACAGTGGAAACATTTTTTCTTTGCTTCAGCCTTCTTAAGAACATCCTTCTTTGACTTGCTTTTTTTTTTCTCCTTCTTAATAGATTTTGTCTTCTTCTTTCCAGTAGACTTTCTTTTAGAAGAAGTCTACTCCACAGCGAGAATAGTGCCCCTTGAACTCTTCAAGATTTCTTCTGTAGTAACCAACATATTGATCAGTTCGGGTATAGTGCAATTGAGCTTGTTCATATAAAAATTTATAATAAATTGACTATATGAACTCGTAAAAGATTGAAAGATCAAATCTATCTGTAATTCTTTTTACATTTCAAGTCCGAGTTTCTCAAGCTCCTCAATGTCCTTGAACATTGTCATACAGTGCTCATGGACCGACTGTCCTTCATACATCTTCAAGTTGAAGTATTTCTTGGACACTTTGAAGTACGCAGTATGACTCAGCTCATCATACAACTTTTGTAGATGAGTGATCATAGTCCTGACAGTGGGCATATGCTCATGCTGGCTTTGCAACTCGTTTGATATAGATGCCGGCACATAATACTTGATCCGACTGTCTTCATCCATCCATTTTTCAAAAGTAGCTCTTTGCTCGACAGTAGGATGGTTTGGTAACACTATGGATTCTTGATCGAGTATATGACTTAATTTTTTTGAGGTTAGGACAATCTTGAAATTTTTGAGCCAGTCTTTGTAATTAATTCTGGTCAAACGATTAATTTCAAGGATACGGGCCAGAGGGTTTGAGGCTGACATTATTTAACTGCGAGAGTAGAGATTCAAGTTAGACTTTTATACTTTAATATTATATTTGCTTCTAGAGACTTTAAGATGCAAACAATGACTCCCACTAATTTTTTGGATCTCTTCACTCTCCAGATGAAAAATAAAAATTCTAATGTGATAAAAAATTTCTAGTGGGTGCTGTGGTCCCATCGATACCATGCGCTTCATCTAACAGTTATTGATAACATGCGTATCGATGCGTAGGCAACTCTTTGCCCAGATATCTTTCTAAGCATGTTACAGTGACTCGATCTCTAAGTTATGTGGGCTCACCTAACAGTTATTGACCACACTCCTTAGTTAAGCCCGATCCACCGTTCATAAGTAGGTACAAGGCCATCATTGGATCCCTCATCTAACAGTTATTGGATCCAATCCCATCCTTACCCTAGAGCAACTCTTTGCTAATAGAGTGGTTGCGTGTTCCTGATGCAACTGAATCACTGTAACCAGTCGAGAATAATTAATACCAGTAGTACGTCCGTACATCTATAATGGTGGAAGATCTATGGACTTAATAGTCAGTCATTATATGATCGATCTAACTGGCATGGGCTAAACCAAACCGCTAAGCAATCTTATTCAAGACCCAATCTTCCAAATTGATCAGGTAAGTGAAGATCGATGAGGGTCCCCTCATTGCTTTCCTTAGACATCAATAAATTGGTCAAGTAAGCTAACAGAACCAATTAAATAGCCACATCTCAATTATTTACCTTAGACACCAATAGGTTAATTGGTCCAAATAGATTAACTCAAGCGAATCAGGCTCAAACCATCGAGCTAAATTAGGTCCTTAGGTTAATCGATTCTACATATGGAATTCAAATGATTTGATCAACAATAATTGTATGATCATATAACTTAATTGATCTAGTCCTAATTAACACTTGACTCAATTTGATCAATTACTTAATCAAATTAGATTTATATGATTCAAATTATAAATCTTAGATGCAATCCTATTATATGACCTAACTTTTGATTTTTCTATAACTAAAATTCTCATGCACAAATATAAATTTTAGTTTTCAAAATTAAATTTTATATCTAAATTTTTTATATAAAAATAAATTTTAAATAATAAAAATAATTTTTAAATTTAACATACAAACATATATCTCATATATGCATGTAAAATTCAGATCTAAATAAAAATTCAGATCAATATATGATGATGTCATATATCTTATATACTAATTATGGATCATATTGAAAGTAATTTTATGACCTAAATATGCAACCACATATCTCATATATAAACATGAATTAGGTCATATAAAATTTTAGATTTATGCATGTATCTACAAATCATATGAACATGACTAGAAACTGTACTAGATTAAAATTCAGATCTATGCATGTTTTTATATATCAGTTATATATTCTAAAATTAAACTCAAAATAAAATTTTAGATTCAAAAATTTATCTATACATCTCATATATTAAGAAAAAATTAGATTTTAAATTTTTTTTCAAAATATGTATGTCAATTTCATGTATATAAAATTCATGGCTCTGATACCACAATTGGAATTCGTATGTAGGGACATGCATGTGTGTTTTAAAATTTTTTTTTCTAAACACTATAACAGAATAGTAGATTAAAATATTTTTAATTTATATCATGCATGCATAAAATATAAACCACAAGGATCTATTTCATATGCTAAAATTATATATATACTGAAATTTAACATGTGATCAAATTACATGCCTGTTTCGTAATTTCTTTCTTCAAATCTGGATCTAAAAGAGAAGAGGCTCTCTCCTAGCCACGCAAGTATCTGATCTCTACAGATATCTACTCAGGATCAGTCTGAAATAGTTTTCTTAAGATTAATTTTTTTTTAAAAAAAAATTCAGCCTGCGAATCTGAACGAAGTCTGGATCGTGATCAACTCTTTGATCGCTTTTCTTGATCTTCTTTTTCTCTTCTTCTCTTGCCTTTCTTCTTTGTATATACTGCTATCAAATATCAGGAACCAACACTCAAAGGGGGATGCCAAAGCCCTTATAGGCATGTGAATTTGGGATGCCCAAAGGTGGGGCATGTGGGACGCCCAAGGGAGAAGAGAAAGGGAGGAGAAGAGAGGGTGTGGGGGGTCTTCTTAGCGATGTGTGGGCTGCTAGTTTGGATGCCTAGAGATCTTAGAGAAAGTTTCTTTAAATAGTCATAAGGATTGAATTCTATTCGATCTCATAATACAAGTCCTATTTGCATTAAGTTTCCTAATAACTTATTTATTCAACTTCCTTTAAGAATCCTTTTAGGTGCTAACTCTTGGAGCCCTTGCACTCACATAAACACACCCCAAAGTGTACCCAAGGGACACCCCATAAAAGGTCTACATGCCCTCTAAAGGTGGGACACGCCCAACTTGATCCAATCAAGGTGGCGCCCCAACTAAACTATCAAGAAATATTAATTAAGAACTTGCATCCTTAATTTAATTGATCCAAAATTTTAGACATCCAATAATTAGAGTTTAATGAATCTAATTTATTTAGATTATTAGTAGATAATTAAGTTTAAATTATCTTATCAAATAAAAAATCTAAATATAAAAAAAATTAGGTCCAATCATGTGCTAACAAGATTATCTTGAACCCAATCAGATTTTTTTAAATCTAATTGATACTTCATAAGTCCAATTACTAATTTCAGACCTAATCTTTTTATTGTGTGACTCCATAGATTCAATTTTATCTAATAGTGAGATATACAATGATCTCTATCAAAGTATCATTGAAACTTTTTTCAATAGATCGAAATAATTTCACTCTAACTTATCAAGGATTGTTGATCCAGAACAACCCTAGTGAGCTCTCACAATCCATCAATGATACCTAGCAGTATGTAGTGATAATCTAGCAGAACTGAAATAAACCTCAAGGTGTAGTTAACGCGTGATTTAATCTCTCTATCGTGAGTTCTGACTAGATGGTAGATCATGGATAAATCATCAAATCTCAACATCAATCATATGAGATCCAATCAGCTCAAGTCTAATTATGATTTCTATAAAAGCTCTTTTCTATCAATAACACTACTGTGGTCACAGATTTTCAGACTTAGTATCTCAAATATCGAAATACTCCTTTCTATCAAGATCGATAGATTCCATCTTGATGTGTATCCTACTCCTACAGTGGATCAACTGTCACCAACATCCACTACAAAGGCTCATTGAAACTTATGTTTATATGTCAGTCAAACTCCAGCAGCCTCACTGTGAGCAGTAGTACTATCTCAGATCAAAGGATCATTTACATAACTACAGCATTGAGACAATTACTGACAATCAAGTAGAAATTCAAGTAATCTCTCATATGATCATACTCAGTATCAGTTGTTCTCTAACAACTATCCGCACTCGTCATCCAGTATCTCTATACTGTAGACTAGAGATTCATCCATCCTGAAGGAAGCGATCTGTGCGTCGGTCTATCCGAATTGATCATCATTCTCATGATAATTCTATAATCGAGAGCATTTAAAAATTAAATACATGTCTCTAATTTTCAGCTGTTTGAGAATATATATCGAAAGTTAATTTCATGGATGATTCAAGGACACATCACACTTGAATAAAAAATAAACTTATCCTTTTATTGATCAAATCAATATATTAAGTATAAAATTATGTCCTAGATTTATTACAATGTGTTAGTCATATTGACTTTTAGGACATACAACTAACAATATATATATATATATATATATATATATATATATAGCTTTCTAATCTGATGTTTGCTGAATAATTATAAAAATAGAACCCTCAGCAAAGAATATTATGAAATTAAAGGCCTCTCTTCCATACAAGAGGAAGACTCAAGCCACCAGGATCGAGGGAAAGAAAAAGTCAAAATCTATCGAATTTAGTCGAGAGCCTGCTACTGTCGACCAAACAATTTCTTCTGAGGTCAGAGCAATTTTGTCTATATCTATGATTACTCCAATCCTGACCGTCGACTCACAAAAAGAAATCATCAGACAGCCTCAGCCTTCCAAGATCTTTGCTCGAATTGAGTTTTCCAAGGAGATTGATGATGATGAGGCTCTTCTCGATGATATTCTGGAGGATTTATTTTTTCAAGACTGGAAGGCCGTCTGAGAAGCTGTTGAGAATTCTATAATTCTAGCAGAGTTGGAGCAGATGAACAGGCTGAGTGTTTCTAGTTTGAAGAAACTATCTTTGACTATGGGTCATCAGGTGCAGCATTTATCCTGTCATCCCTCCTTCCTTTTAAACTTTCTCTAACTTAGTCGATTTGAGATGCAGCTGCTTCATATTCTTGTTAATTTGTCGGACCACTCAACCACGGAGGGATAGGCATGAAAGGCTGAGAAGAAAGCTGAGATGGATGCCTAGATAGCTCAGGCAAAAATTAAAGAACTAGAGATTGAGGCCAAAAATCTCTAGGGGGCCCTTGGGCAGGTGGAGGCCGATCTCGCCCTCACCCAAGAGAGAAAAAAAGAGGCGGAGAGAAGGACCTAGGAGCGCATTCAAGATGCAAAGCATTCTTTAGTCAAAAAATTCAAGGCATCACATATCTTCATTGAGGAGATGACTCGAGCAGTGGAGGCATTTAAGGCATCTGAAGAATACCGCAATAGCCATGTGAGCTTCAGCAAAAAAAATTTTTATCAGGCTCTCAAAGAAGGTTGAGTTGACTGTCGAAAGTCGATAGAGGAGGAGCATCTGGAGCTTGATCTCATCTTTCTGGACTATGAAGATGAAGATGATGAGGAAGTTTACACCACCTCCGAGCTTTCCATCTCTAAGAAGGAGAACATTGCTGAGCCGCCCTCCTCTTCAACTGCTAATGCAGGTCTCTCCAAGCCTCCTTCAGATACAACTCCCCATGAGAAAGTCGAAGATTTAATGCTTATACTTTTTGCTCCTTTTTTTAATCTCTATAAGAAATTTTATTTAATGAAATAAAATTATGAGCTTTTTGAATTTGCTATTTTTCAATTATTTGTACAGTCGGTAGATGATGCTTGCGATATTGGCCTGATAGCTGCTGCTCCTTTACTGGCCAGTCCTCTTCCTTCGATGATGGTGGTTAATATCAAAGCTCATATCAAGAGTCTAAAAAAAAAACTTAAATTCTTCGAAGGAGAGGCCGTCGATCGAGAAGAGAGACTTCAAAAAGCTCAAAAGAAACTTGACAAGGCCAAGAAAGAAATTAATAGACTTCAACAAGAAATTTGGAGAGGAGTTGTGGTACACAATGTCGAGAAGGCACAATTGACGGAAGAGATGTGGAGGGTATCCGATGCAGCGGGAATACAATCCTAGGGCGTGGTGGCGAAATTGATAGTATATCATCATCAGCTTGACTCTGCCCATGAAGAAATTTGTCTTGGAGTCCCTGATCAAGTGTAGAGAATTTAGATGGGTGAGGTCTATATGGACACTGCAACTTCAAGATGAACTCCACAATATCAGAGAGGAAATTTTGAAGCTGCAAAGGGCGTTGAGTGGCAACAAGACCGTCGCTGGTCCCAAAAACATAAGCAGCGAGGCATCCAAGTGTCTGCTCCTATTGCCGACGTTGGCTTGAAAGAGCTTCTTTCGATCTCCTATAATGAAAGATCTTGGTCGGGAGAGTGAGAACCAGAAGGTTGATCTCCCATGGGAGGAGAATGAGCTCCTTCTTATCGATCTCATGAGCAACTGATGGACAGCTCTTAATCGATGATCCATATGATATTTGCTGTCGGATGCCATTTCGACTACAGCTTCTATCAGAATACACTTCGAATTTTGTACCCATAATTTGATCTATCCGACCTACCCAACCCCGAGTGGATATGAAAGATGCTTTGATGCAGCTATGCGAAAAGCGAGCGAATACTTACATATTTTCTAAATTTATGATTCTCTGCAGAGCGTGGCATATCGAAGAGGTGCAGCCAACTGATGATACCCCACCAGTCGAATAGCTAATTTTTTCTTTTCTTTATTTTATTTTTTTTATATCTTGTAATGTCAGATAAAGCTGACCTAACTTACAAATGCTTCCTGTTAGAATAAAGTTACTTTTCCAACCATGCGTTTATGTGTGCATTATTATATTATTTTTTATTTTTTATATTATTATTTTTTGAATCATACTGACTCCATATGGTCGCCATAAAATGTAAAGGTTTTAACACCTCGAGGTCGATCAAAAGTTGAGTTCAAATATAAACCAATCTGAGGCTTTTAACATCTTGAGACCGATCAAAGGTCGAGTTTAGATATAAGCCTATATGAGGTTTTTAACATCTCGAGGTCGATCAAAGGTCGAGTTTAGATATAAGCCAGTCAAAATTTTTTAATATCTCAAGGTTAATTAAAGGTTGAGTTTAGATATAAGCCGATCAAAGGCTTTTAACATCTCGAAGTTGATCGATCAAAGGTTGAGTTCAAATATAAGCCGATCAAAAATTTTTAATATCTCGAGATCGATCGATCAAAGGTCGAGTTTAGATATAAGCCGATCAAAGACTTTTAACATCTCGAGATCGATCAAAGATCGAGTTTAGATATAAGTCGATTTGAGACTTTTAACATCTCGAGGTTGATCAAAGATCAAGTTTAGATATAAGCCGATCAAAGACTTTTAATATCTAGAGATCGATCAAAAGTCGAGTTTAGATGTAGGCTGATCTTAGGCTTTTAACATCTCGAAGTCGATCAAAAGCCGAGTTTAGATATAAGCTGATCAAATTCTTTTAACATCTTAAGATCAATTAAAGGCCAAGTTTAGATATAAGTCGATTAAAGACTTTTAACATCTTAAGATCGATCAAAGGTCGAGTTTAAATATAAGCCTATCTGAGACTTTTAACATCTTGAGACTGATCAAAGATCGAGTTTAGAAATAAGCTGATCAAAAATTTTAAATATCTCGAGGCTAATCAAAGACTGAGTTTAGATATAAGTCAATCAAAGATTTTTAACATCTCGAGGCCGATCGATCAAAGGTCGAGTTAAGACATAAACCGATCAAAAGCTTTTAATATCTCGAGGCTTATCAAAGGCTGAGTTTAGATGTAAGCTAATCTGAGACTTTTAACATCTCGAGACTGATCAAAAGTTGAGTTTAGATATAAACCGATCAAAGACTTTTAACATCTTGAGGTCGATTAAAGATCGAGTTTAGATATAAGCCAATCAAAAGCTTTTAACATCTTGAGGTCGATCAAAAGTTAAGTTTAGATATAAACCAATCAAAGACTTTTAATATCTTAAGGCTGATCAAAAATCGAGTTTCAGATATAAATCGATCTAAGACTTTTAATATCTCGAGGCCGATCAAAGATCGAGTTTAGATATAAGCCTATATGAGACTTTTAACATCTCAAGGCCGATCAAAGATCGAGTTTAAATATAAGTCGATCAAAGACTTTTAATATCTCGAGGTTGATCAAAGATCTAGTTTAGATGTAAGCCGATTTGAAGCTTTTAACATCTCGAGGCCAATCAAAGATTGAGTTTAGATTTAAGCCGATCAAAGACTTTTAACATCTCAAGACCGATCAAAAGTCGAGTTTAGATATAAACTGATCAAAGACTTTTAACATCTTGAAGCCAATCAAAGACCAAGTTTAGATATAAGCCGATTAAAGATTTTTAATATCTCGAGGTCAATCAAAAATCGAGTTTCAGATATAAGTCGATCAAAAATTTTTAATATCTCAAGGTCGATCAAAGGTCGAGTTTAGATATAAACCTATCTGAGGCTTTTATATGAGGAAGGACCGATATTAACAAATCGGAGTGTTCATTCATGTATATACTTCAGTAAAATTACAATATCATTGATGATATATGTGAAGATTAGCCGAGTTTCATAGTCTTTAGAGTAGAGTTCTATCAAGCTATTTTAGTTTATAAGTTTCGAAGCATACTACCTCATCCACTTGATAAGGGCCTTCTTAATTAGACGATAGTTTTTCTTGCTTCATAGGTTGTGAGACTTCAGCACGTCGTAGCACCAGATCACCAACTCAAAATTCTTTAGACTTGACTCAAAAATTATAGTAGTTGGCCATTTTTTGTCGATAGGATGCCATTTGCACAGCAACTCGTTCCCTGCTCTCCTCAACCAGATCAAGGTTCGTTCGCAACCATTCAGAGTTGGTATCCTCATTGTACTCCTTAATTCTAAAAGAAAGAAGCTTGATCTCAATCGATAAAACTGCCTCGATCCCAAATGCGAGGTTAAATGAAGTTTCTTTAGTCAGAATTCTCTGAGTTGTCGGTACGCCCACAACACATGATACAGCTCGTCCACCCAGGACCCTCCAGTCTGATTAAGTCTAGCTTTTAAGCTTTGCAAGAGAGTCCTGTTTGATACTTTAGATTCTCTATTTGCTTGTGGGTGTCCGACTGAGGTAAAGCATCATTCAATTCCAAAGTCTTCATAGAATTCTCGAAGCCATGATCCGCTGAATTGCCTGCCATTGTCAGTTACCAGCACCCTCGGAAGATCATAGTAGCAAATAATGGATTTCCAAACAAAGTCTTTAACTCTAGCTTTTGTTATTTGGGTCAGGGGCTCGACCTCCACCCACTTTATAAAATAATCAATGGCCACCAGGAGGAATTTATGCTGACATGAGGTTTGAGAAAAGGGATCCAGGATATCCATTCCCTACTAAACGAAAGATCATAGAGCGACGATAGAAGTAAGGGGCACCACTGGTTGATGCTGAACATTAAAAATTCTCTGACAGTGATCACACCTTCTGACAAAATCGAAGGCATCCTTTTGTATCGAGGGCCAATAATAGTCTTGCCGAAGGATTTTGTAAGAAAGGATCTTTGTGCCCAAATAATTTTCACACATCTCCTCATGGACCTCTCTTAGTGTATAATCTACTTCGAACGGTTGCAGACACCTCAGAAGCGGGAGAGAAAAGGATCGCTTATATAACTTATCATCATGAAGCATATAGCGGACAGTCTGCTTGCAGATTTTTCGAGCCTCTCAATCGTCAAATGGTAATTCGTTCAATCTGAGATACTTTAGCAAGAGGTCAATCCAACAAGGCTCTTCTTCAATTTGCTAAACAGCAAAAGGTTCTTCCAGGCTTGAGTTCTCTAGTACCTTAATGTAAGTTTTTTTTTTGGACTTCGAGCGGTAGAGAGGCTGCTAGCTTTGACAGCACATCCACCCGTATGTTTTGTATCCTGGGTACCTATCGGATATCAAAGTTCAAAAAAGATGTAGTTAGTTCTTTTATTTTTTCGAGGTATCTCTTCATGTTCTCCTCTCAAGCTTCATATTCATCCTTGACTTGCCCCATCACCAGTTGAGAGTCACTGAAGATCTTCAAGTATTTGGCTCTCATATCGTTTGCCAATCTAAGCCCAATAATTAAAGTCTCATACTCTGCCTCATTGTTGGTGGTTGAAAATTCAAACCACAGAGCACACTCCACCACAACACCTTCCAATCTGATTAAGATGACCCCGACTCCAGATCCCAATAAATTGGAAGACCCATCCACATGAAGAATCTATTGATCTTTAGAATTAGGGTCCACATTTATTTGTTCCTCTAGCATCATTGAGTTGTTCTTCATAGCCTCTGAGCCCTTCTCATTGGAGATGGTGCACTCAGAAATGAAGTCCGTCAAGACTTGAGCTTTGATTGAAGGCCTTGGATGGAACTTAATGTTGAACTCAGAGAGTTGCAAGGCCCATTTTGCAACACGTCTCGATGTGTCTAGATAGTGGAGGACTGCCTTGATTGGTTGATCTGTGAGCAGTACCATTGTATGAGCTTGAAAGTAGGACCGGAGCTTCTTCGCCATGACGATCAGAGCAAATATCAATTTTTTCAACTTTATGTACCTGGTCTTAGCATCCTGAAGGATCTTACTTGAGTAATATATCGATTTTTAGATTTGTCCTCCTTTCCAAATAAGAACCGAACTAATTGCTGATGGAGAAATGGCAAGGTAGAGTAACAATTCTTCTCTAAGTCGGGGCTTGGTAAGCAAGGATGCCGAGCTAAGATATTGCTTCAACTTCTCAAATATTTTCTGATACTCAATAGTCCATTGGAAGTCCCTCAGCTGCTTGAGAGTATGAAAAAAAGACAAACATCTCTCAACCGATCTGAAGACAAAACGATTGAGTGAGGCAATCCTTTCGATGAGGCGCTGGACTTCCTTTGCATTTCTTGGTGGAGACATCTCCAAAATCGCCTTAATTTTTTTTAGATTCATCTCGATTCCTCATTGGGAGATCATAAATTTGGAAAATTTTTCGGAGCTAACTCCGAAGGCACACTTTATGGGGTTCAACCGCATTTGAAATTGACATAGGGTGTTGAAGATTTCTTAAAAGTCGACTATGTGATCTAAAGTGGCTCGACTTTTTACCAATATGTCATCCACACAAATCTCTATGTTGCGATCAATTTGATCTTTGAATATCTTATTCATCAGTTGTTGATATGTTGCCCCAACATTCTTTAGCCCAAAGGGCATCACCCTATAACAATAGAGCCCAGAGTCAATAATAAAAGCTATTTTCTTCTCATCCTCAGTGCCATCCGGATTTGATTATAACTGAAGAAGACATCCATAAAAGTGAGGAGCTCATGCTTAGAAGTGACATTCACCAATTGATCTATTCGAGAAAAATGATAGCTATTTTTGAGATAGACTTTATGTAGGTCAGTGAAGTCGATGCACTTGCACCATTTTTCATTCGTCTTCTTGACTAGCATCACATTAGCGAGTCAGTTAAGATATATTGCTTCTCGAATGAAGCCGACCTTGGTCAGCTTGTCCACCTCCTCAACAATTGCCTTCTAGCGCTCTGAGATAAAGGTTGGATCCACTCCCAAGTGATGAGTCATCACCTCTGAGTCAATGCCAGGCATATCCGCTGCCGTCCAAGCGATCAGGTCTGTATTTTCCTATAAAAGAGCAGTTAGTCAAGCTTTGATTACTTGATCTATGGATTATCCGATTTTCACAGTTTGATGGAGATTTTTCTTCCTCAAGGGGACCTCCACTTGATCTTCGGATGGTCGAGCATGCTCCCCAACTAGATCATCATAAGCATCCAAATCTATTGAGGGTTCAGGTTGGGATGCCACCGACTGCTCCTCCACCCGTAGCTTAGCAGCAAAACACTATCGGGCCATGGCCTGATGCCTCAGACTTGCCCCACCCCAGCTTCCTTCAAAAACTTCATCATCAAGTGGTAACTCGACACCACCGCCTTCAGTGCTCCTAGACTTGGTCAGCCAAGTATTGCATTATAAGCTGATGGTAGGTTAAGCACAGGGAAATCAACATGAACAGTCGCCTGCCTGGGTTTCGTTCCCACGATAAGGGGCAGTCTGATTGTCCCCTTCAAAATTACCAAACTTTCAGAGAAATCTTGGATTAGAGTATTAAACTTATTCAACTGTTTGAGAACAAACTCCTTTGCAGTAAAAGCAGCAAAATACAAAATATCAACAGAACTTCCATTATCAATAATAAAAATATGGTATATATTGTAATCAGCTATATTAGCAGTAATAACCACCACATCATTATGCTGGGTTTGTACACTTTCAGCATCTTGTTCTGTGAAGATCATTGGCTCCTCGAGCCGAGGCCTTTTCGCCGCATACGGCTCCACCGACCCAAACGATCCCCCAATTATCATACAAATTTCACCCCATAGGGATCGATCTTCCACTACTGCTTGCCCCTCTCCTCACGGTTGTGCTGGTGCCTGCTGAGGTTGAGGGTGAGGGGACTGGCGCTGTTGTTGCTGAAGCACGGGATGTCTCTGCTACTGCTGTCCGACTCTTGGAGGATATCAATATGGAGGACCTTGTCATCAGATGAATCAATATAGTCTCCCCTCTTGAATCAAATGCTCAATTTCCTCCTTGAATCGATAACAATTTTCAGTATCGTGACCGTGATCATGATGATAGAGGCAATATTTGTCTGGATCGCAGCACCCCAGATTGATCCGGATTTTAGGAGGTAGAGGTAGCTTGGCTCGTATCTCCATCAAGATCTCTCTCCTAGAAGTATTTAAAGGAGTAAGATCACTCATTCGCCTCAGAGGTGAATAATTTCTTCTCGATGAAATATGCCTTCTTCTTGGTGGAGATCTTGAATGGTGGTGATTTTCACCATTCTGTCTGGGCAAGCGAGCCCCACTCTGCTCTTGATTCTCCCTAGTTGGGGTTATTCGGATGGTTTCTTCTGTCAGAGAGTCTTCCAATCGAGTGTACTTCTCTGCTCGAGCCAGTATTTTTGAGAAATCTCGGGAAATGATCTTCAATAGCGACTTTTTGAAGTCGCCCATCAACAATCCATCTTTCAAGGTGGACATTACGATCGAGTGATCTAGGTCATGAACTTCCAACATAATCTTGTTGAATCGAGCTATGTAAGATCGAATGAACTCACCCTCCTTCTATTTGATGGTCTGGAGATAGTCCGAGTGCTTTTGTTATCATCGACTAATGATGAAGTGGGCAATAAAGGCTTGGCTCAGCTGTCAAAAAGAGTGAATAAAAATTGACTTCAGACTGGAGTACCAATGTCGGATCGTCTCCTTTAAAGTGGAGGAGAATACTTGGCACAGGATAGCATCGGAGGCTTCCTGAAGGAGCATGACTACTTGAAAGCTATTGATATGATCGACGAGATCTGTGGTCCCATCATAGCTCTCCAGCTGAGGAACTTTGATGTTTGGTGGGATAGGTTCCTGGAGGATGCTCGCCACGAAAGGCAGTTCAGAATCGAACCTGTCGAATGAGGCTGACGGGTTGCTGCAAATCTGCTGGATCCTTCGATCCATTTTTTAAAGTCTTCTTTCGACTTCTACATCTCTATTAGTATGCATCTCAGAGTGCAGAGGAGATCATTGATCGGAGGTTGAATCATGCTCCGATCAAGGACTCGGAGACCACCATCTCCTTAGTTTTTGGATATGATCCACCACTGGTCACTGGATTTGATTCGTCGGCTGTGAAGCCAGCAGAGGCTGGATCGCTACCTGAATGACAGCTGTTAATTACTGCACCCACTAGAAAAGGTGGTTGAATTACTCCATGGTCACCGCCACGGATTGCTGCACCGATGCAGGAACCTCCACCATCACCGGAGGCATAGGAGCAGAGTGATTTATTTCATTCTGTACCTGTCAGGAGGTGGAGGTGTTGGTTCGCCGAGAGAAAGTCCTGCGTGGAGCCATCTTTGAGAGTTCTAACTTGTCTACTTCTTTCTATAGGACTTGAGATTCGGCCTTTCCTCTATCTATTGCGGCTTGTTTCTAGTTGACGCTGAAAAATCGAGAAGCACAGTGCTGGAGCAACCTACAAAAAAATTCGAGCCGGAGGATTGTACTCCGACGAAGATTCTCAGACACTCAAGTTAGAATGCGCAAACAAAGAAGCAGAGTTTTAGCTCTCTGAGATGAATTACTTATCTGGATCCTCAGGGCTCAAGTATTTATAGAGGAAACGACTGTGTAATCATTTTTGATAGACAAGCTAACCAAATCTAGTGCAGTTATTTGATTGTGATTCTCAAAATCAGATAGTTATATCTGAAAGATTTTCAAGATCAGGCAGTTACGCCCATATAGCATTAACAGCTATGGCCAGATAGTATTGACAGTTATGGCCAGTTAGCGCTTGTCTTTTGGATCTGAGTCCGATCAATCTATTTTTGAGGAGAGAACAGAGAGTGTGGCATGCTGACTAAGGGTTGGATCAAACTTTTTCCATCCAAGAGTTCGGATCAAGAATATATCGATGAAAGATCAAACAGAATAGCCTCCGACCAGCAGTCGGGATAGATACTTGCCGACCAGAGGTCGGGCAAATCACAACAATTAGGCCGCTTGAAAAAAGCTGATATGCACCTGATGCGTCACAATGAGCTTGAATCTTCATACATCACCAATCCATTCTAAATTACTCTTAATATTTCTTAAATCAAATACCTTCTAAATTGATTTCATTGAATGCAAAAATTTTGCCTAAGTACCATGTCGCAGAAGAGAGCTTCAGAGCAACCTCATGGGCGTCCCTGCATGGCTGAATTTGTTATCCGTGAATATAATCTGCTGGGTTGGGTATGTATTGAGAATAGGCGGGCCAAATCTTAATACCGCGTAGGCTTGCGGGTAAAGCGGGCCGGGCGTTCAAGGAAGAACCCGTAACCCATCCATAATACCATAACTACCATGACAAAACGCTTCCGGTTCGTCTTCTTTCCCTGTTTCAGCCTCCCCCGCTTGCGCGCGTCGTTTCCGATAATCCGATCGCTGTGCTCATTCAAAGACACGCGGCACGCCATTCTTCTTCTCTAACCTTTCTTCTCCTTCTCTTCCTCTTTTCTGAGGAAAATGCCAATATTTCCTAGGTTTGATTAACTTGTTATCTCTGTTCCTTCTGACATGCCACGTCGCAGTTGATATCTTTTTTGATCCGAACACAAATGCTTCGATTCTAAAGGCAGGTTTCCCTCTCGAGATCCGGTTCTCACGCAACCTCTTCTTCTCTAATTTCACCGTATTTTTATCCGAAATGCTCCAATTCTAGATTCCTTCCTCCAGATCCGGACCCCATTGGAGCTCTTCTTCATCCCTCTTCTCCTCCTCTTATAAGAATAGATGGTGCCGACTAGTTAGCAGCAGCGAGAGGGAAGGGGTTTGTTGTTTCGAATCGAAACAAGAAAAAAATATGGAGAAGTCTTGTGCGCTGCTGGTCCACTTCGATAAGGGTATGCCGGCGATGGCGAACGAGATCAAGGAGGCCATGGAAAGCAACGACGTCCCGGCGAAGATCGACGCGATGAAGAAGGCCATCATGCTCCTCCTGAACGGCGAGACCCTACCCCAGCTCTTCATCACCATCGTCCGCTACGTGCTCCCCTCGGAGGACCACACCATTCAGAAGCTCCTATTGCTGTACCTGGAGATCATCGACAAGACCGACGCCCGCGGCCGCGTCCTCCCGGAGATGATCCTTATCTGCCAGAACCTCCGCAACAACCTCCAGCACCCAAACGAGTACCTCCGCGGCGTCACCCTCCGCTTCCTCTGCCGCCTCCCCGAGCCGGAGCTCCTCGAGCCGTTGATCCCATCCGTCCTCTCTAACCTGGAGCACCGCCACCCCTTCGTCCGCCGCCACGCCCTCCTTGCCGTCGCTGCCATATACCGTCTCCCCCAGGGCGAGCAGCTCCTCCCTGACGCCCCGGATACCGTGGGGCGCGCCCTCGACTCCGAGCAGGATCTCTCCGCCCGCCGCAACGCCTTCCTGATGCTCTGCCACTGCTCCCAGGACCGCGCCGTCGCCCACCTCCTGGCCCACGTCGACGCCGTCGCCGGCTGGGGCGAGCTCATGCAGATGGTCGCCCTCGACCTCGTCTGCAAGGTCTGCCGCTCCAAACCCGCCGAGAAGGGCCGCTACATTAAGATCATCATCTCCCTCCTCGCCGCCCCCTCCGCCGCCGTCGTCTACGAGTGCGCCGGCGCCCTCGTCTCCCTCTCCTCCGCCCCCACCGCCATCCGCGCCGCCGCCAACACCTACTGCCAGCTCCTCCTCTCTCAGAGCGACAACAATGTCAAGCTCATCATCCTCGACCGCCTCGCCGAGCTCAAGTCCTGCCACCGAGAGACCATGGTCGAGATGATCATGGACGTCCTCCGCGCCCTCGCCAGCCCCAACCTTGACATCCGCCGCAAGACCCTCGACATCGCCCTCGATCTCATCACCCCAAGGAACGTTGACGAGGTCGTCCTCACCCTCAAGAAGGAGGTCGTCAAGACCCAGAGCGCCGAGCATGAGAAGAACGGTGAGTACCGCCAGATGCTCGTCCAGGCCATTCATTCCTGCGCCTTGAAATTCCCAGAGGTCGCCAGCACCGTCGTCCACCTGCTGATGGACTTCTTGGGCGACAGCAACGTTGCCTCTGCGATCGACGTCGTGCTCTTCGTGAGGGAGATCACCGAGACCAACCCGAAGCTCAGGGTGTCCGTAATCACGAGGCTGCTCGACACTTTCTACCAGATTCGGGCTGCCCTCGTCTGCTCGTGTGCTCTCTGGATCATCGGGGAGTACTGTCTCTCCCTCTCCGAAGTAGAGAGTGGGATCGCTACCATCAAGCAATGCCTTGGGGATCTCCCATTCTACACTGCTATAGAGGAGCAGGAGGCAGCCAATTCTTTGAAAAAGCCGCAGCAGATGAACTCTTCGGTCACTGCTGCTTCTAGAAGGCCAGCTGTTCTTGCCGACGGGACCTATGCGACGCAGAGTGCTGCTTCTGAGATTGCTTTCTCAGCCCCCACCTTTGTCCCCGGATCCTTGGCTTCACCTCGGAATCTGAGGTCCCTGATTCTGGCAGGAGACTTCTTCTTAGGGGCAGTCGTGGCATGCACTTTAACGAAACTAGTTTTGAGGTTGGAGGAGGTCCAGCCATCCAAGGCCGAGGTGAACAAAGCATGTGGTGGAGCCCTATTGATAATGGTTTCTATGCTTCAATTAGGGCAGTCTTCAGTTCTTCCCCACCCGATCGATAATGATTCTTATGACAGAATTGTCCTCTGCATAAGGTTACTCTGCAATACTGGTGACAAAGTGAGGAAGATATGGTTACAGTCTTGCCGCCAAAGTTTTGCTAAGATGCTTGCAGATAAGCAGCTCCGGGAGACGGAGGAGATTAAAGCGAAGGCTCAGATATCTCATGCACAACCGGATGATCTTATTGATTTCTACCATTTAAAGAGCAGGAAGGTAAGGAAGTATAGAATTATTCCCTTATTATTATTATTTTTTATATGACATCCTTTAAAACATTAGATCATAAATATCTTGTCATTTGATATTGATGACTATAGATGATATGTAATTGTATGTTTATAATACTCTTTAACATGCCCAAATCACTCAAATTGCAAACTTGCTTACCATTTCATTTTGGATGCCACCATTCATGAAAGTGCGTGTGCTGTACGAGGCTAATTTTAGGGTACAATTGGTTTATATTTTAGCTAAGTGAGCATGCTAATTGATTTTTTAGTGGAGGATTAAACCAGTGGCAGCAGAGAATTTGTCTTTATCAGCTGGGCAATTGCTTGTGATGCTACATGCTAACAGTGCCTTGAAATCAAGGGACCAAAGGCCATGAATAGGATATTGGTGTGGAAGTGAATTAGGAGGAGGAACTTTGTCGTCGATGATCATACCAATGAAAAAGAATGGAGGGGTTCAATGTAAATATTCCAATATTTTGTTGCTTTTTAGCTGCACAGCCAGAGAGAAAGTGAGTTTCAGGATAGGAGTAAAATGTAGGATGAGTGGTAGTAATGTTTGGTTTTTTGTTGTGAGCAGAACATGTTCTTTCCGAGATGGAAAGTTGCTACGCTGCCTATTTGGATGAAGATAATTTTTTGATAACAAAGCAAAGCATAAAATATTGCATTAAAGCATTTCGAAGTAGCCCAGGTTTATGTTTTTAAGAACTATTTCAAGTCTTTTTAGAGTTCTAATATCTACATGGACTTAAGTCCATTTTTCAGTGCAAATGTCAACACCCGATTTGCCGGACCATTAGCTTTTGGAAATGTCCCTACCCAAGTGTAATCCAATCTGTTTCCTATGGCTCTTATCTTGAGTGAGCAATAATGTGCCAGTATCAAGACATCAAATTGTTTTCAACCACTCTCCTGTTGAAGTTGAATCTCCCTCTCAAATAATGTTTTTGGTCTAACAAATTTAAGATACTTCATTACTATCAAGTTTCCATCAGCTCAGCTTGTATCACTAAATTTTGTAGTGAGATGAAGGGATGCAGTCGCAACAGTTTGACCTCCTTTTGATCCAATAAGTAACCAGCACCTGCAATCTTGGATGTTGAGTGGACTGCCCTGTCGAAACTTTTTTTTGTGGAGTGAGGAAGGGAGGTCCCTCTTTCAGGCAGATAAAGTCCATTCTGGCTGAAGCTTTACTGACTTTGCAAAAATTAAAGCAATATCCAATTTATTAGGCTTGCAATTGGACCCAGCCAGATAGGGGCAAGCATAACTAGGACCCATTTTGGTTTTCTTTTATAGACCGGACCCATTGATTAACCTGTCAGGTCATTCCAGATCCATGCAAAATATCTTATATCCATTGGGTCATAATGGTTGGGCCAAGTTTGGCATGACCCAAATTTAATCAGGTACGTTCATGTTTATGTTAGATTAGGTCTAGGCTTGTGCACAATACAAAAGAAAAGAAAAGTACACTATTCTTTTTTTTGTTTAGAAGAAGAACTTAAAAAAGACATTTATGTTATATGTTAAGAACTATGGGTACTAGTGTGGATTGCTACCACCAATGTCATTATCAAGAACATGGTTCAACTATAATTGTGCCTTTAACCTAAAATAAATATCACTAGTACCTAGCCTACAAAGCTAAACATGGTTACAAGGTGAGTCATGGATTTAGAGGTTGTACTGGACCGGGCCTTTTCAGGTCAAGCTGGGTCATCTAATATTTGACCTGGTTAATCTGTAAATTCAGTCAGTATTGTTTAAGGATGCTCTTTTTGTTGCCCTTGGAATTAGCTGTAAAGGTGAAGTTTTGGTAACCAATCATGGTGCAGAGTTCCCTGTAGCTTGGCTGCTGGGATTATTGAGTGATTAGTTGCATTTTTTATTCTATGGTGAGAACACGTGTTATGCCATGATGGAAGTTATATTTCCTGAATTGCTACTAATGTTGTTAATATGTCTAAACTTTCTTGACACTTTGGTGTATATCATGAATGGTTATACTCTTTTTTTTTCTTTAAGAAAAACTATTGATGGTTGAGAACTGAATTGGCTTGTCATACAGGAATTTTGCTCCATGGTTGCCTTTGTTGGGGGTAAATCTGTTAATTTTATGTTAAGAGAATAATTTTAGTTGATGTTTTCATTGCTCAAATTGTTGTAAATCAACTGTTTTGTAAGGCTGTTTCTAATTTTAAATTACCAATGACTTTGTTATCTTCTGTTTTCGGCTTTACAAGAAGGATTAGCACTGCTGTGTGGAATACATGATTTGCTCATTGGCGGTCGCCTGTTTGATGCTATTGAGTCCATAGTCTTTTCTCAGACAACTTGCAATTATAAATGGTTTATTCCTTCAAATATGATCTTGATGACATCCTTTCTTTGTAGGGTATGAGCCAGCTTGAGTTGGAGGATGAGGTTCAAGATGATTTAAAACGAGCAACAGGAGAGTTTACTAAGGATGAGGATGATGCAAATAAACTGAATCGCATTCTTCAACTCACAGGATTTAGTGATCCAGTGTATGCTGAAGCCTACGTGACAGTTCATCATTATGATATTGTCCTTGATGTCACAATTATCAATCGTACAAAGGATACTCTTCAGAACTTGTGTTTGGAACTGGCAACCATGGGAGACCTCAAACTTGTAGAGCGCCCACAGAACTATACACTAGCACCAGAGTCAAGCAAGCAGATCAAGGCCAATATTAAGGTCTCTTCAACAGAAACTGGAGTCGTATTTGGTAACATCGTGTATGAGACTTCAAATGTGCTTGATCGGATGGTGATTGTCCTTAATGACATTCACATTGACATCATGGACTACATTTCTCCTGCTACCTGTGCTGATGTGGCATTTAGAACTATGTGGGCAGAATTTGAGTGGGAAAACAAGGTATTTTTTCCATCCATTGCTTAAGATATGTTTCACAATGTAGTCACCATAGACGCTAATAATGTACATAATTCTAACTGATTCCATGGTGTTACAAATGTTACAGTTAGTTATTCTCCATATGTTTTTTTATTTTTTTTGGTATTTGTCCTATGCTGCACATAGCCTTGACCAAAGTCCAAAGGCAACTAGAACAAGATATGGATATTAATTTGAATATGTGGATTTATATTTGTCTTTTTGTATTTTCTATGTAGGTTTGATCCAACATTATTTTAAGATGGATCCAAACAGAGCTAAACATAGATTGAATAGTCATGTATTGGTATCCATCGGTGGAACAGTTTGTATGCATAAGTTTGGTAGGTCTATTGTAATTCTTTAGTTTACAAGGCTATAATTCTGGTTGAAATCAACAACACTTATGAAGAAAGGGCTTGTGAATATGCTTGTTTAGAAGGCATGATTGTTATTTTGCTTACTTTAGAGCGGGTACATCATATGCTGTATTAGGAAAGCAGCATATGACGTGCATTGCTGACTGTAAACCTATCGTGCTTGTCTTTAAGGAAAGAAGCAAGTGCCAGAGCTAGGTGCACCTTTTTTTTTATCTTCTCATTCTTGATCTAATAGTGCAGCATTCTGGCTTCCTTGATTTTTTTTTTTTTGTTTTTCTTTCATTTATATCTTACCATTTTTTTTATGGCATTCTGGATTTACTTTGTTTATCAAGGGATCATGCATGTCTACTATTTGAATTTATAATGAGTTATCTTTCTCATTCATTCATTTTTAGGTGGCGGTGAACACTACAATTCAGGATGAGAAGGAATTTTTGAATCACATTGTTAAGTCAACAAACATGAAGTGCCTCACCCCACTGTACGTTTCTAATCCTCCAAATTTATTGTTGATCTCTTTCACAAAGATGTTAATAGATTTTATCATTAGCTTAACCACTTCTGGATCCTTTCCTTCTTTATACTCAATCATTGAAATATAAGCTCAATCAAATATCTAATTTCCACTTCAATGGATGTCCTTCAGATCTGCTCTGGATGGGGATTGTGGATTTCTTGCAGCTAATCTGTATGCAAAGAGTGTGTTTGGAGAGGATGCATTGGTGAACGTTAGCATTGAGAAGCAGGCAGAGGGGAAACTGAGTGGCTACATTAGGATAAGGAGCAAGACTCAAGGAATTGCCCTCAGTTTAGGGGACAAGATTACTCTCAAACAGAAGGGAGGCAGTTAATCTGGAATCTTTCCGTTTTGTCAAAGCTAATTTGATTTCCAATTTAAAATTTTGAACTAAATTTTTTCATTTTTATGATTACTTTTTCCGGATTTTCCTCATTCTGGGCACAAATAGTCCTTTCCCGTTTCTTTCCTGGTCTCTTTTGCATTTATGTGGGCATATAGTCTCTTTGCCTGCCTAAATTTGTTCCTTGTTGGCTAGTTGCTTTGTTTTGTTGTCAATAGAAATTGAAATGTAAACACAACCATACATTTGCAATGTTAAGGATCTCCTATCATTGTTTCTTTGACCATGCTTGTGCATGAGACCCTATTTCATGTAAGCAATACGTGTGAAGGTCCTAGAGTAATGCAGTGATGATATGAGATCACATGGCTGTGGATTATGCCTCAGAGTTTCCAAGTTATCTCCACCGAACAGCATAACTTTTGCTTTGTGCGCTTGAAACTGGCAGCATGATTGTGTTGGTTTGGTTATTAACTGCTTTTAACCTTAACGTCTTCTTGATGGTTTTACAAATTCATGATGTTAGAATAGTTTCAGGTACAGCCCTACCATGTGAATTGCAAAATGTTGACCATGGAGACCCAAACCTTTTTTTTTCCCTTCCTTCCTCCCGGTAACGAGAAGGCCCCAAACTTGTACAGCACCTATACTTTTCGTGCTAACCAGTGAATGCTCTCTCCTCTCTCTTTCTCATGCCCGTGTTTTCAGACAAAGCAACTTTTCTTTGAGTCATCTGAAGATGAAGCGACAAGTAGCGAGAATTGGAGCTTTGTGGTTGAAGGCTTGAATCCAAAGTTGCTTATAGGGTATCATGATATGTGCATAATTAGCAATTTAAATATAAAATCTACTAGGCGATGATAAAGCGTGTAATATTGTACGACTTAGAATTTTGAACAACAAAAAGGCTTCAAGAAAACATATTTATGTAAAACAACTAAAAATGATATAGATATGCTGAAAATATAGAAAAGGCAGTGGAAAATGAAAGTATGAGAGATGTTGGAGTTGCCGATCAAATCTATCTTTGCCTGTCTACACTTCTCTTTTTCAACGGGAAGGCGAGTAGTTTAAATTGGAATGGACTTTTCAGGAAAATAAAAAATAAAAAATAAGAATTCCATAAAAAAATTAAATAATATACATCATGTACTACGAAAACCTAAAAGGCAAGGACACCTGAGTTTTCTTAAAGTAATAGCCATAGTCATGGTTAATGTTAGCGCATAGCACGTCAACATGACGAAATATTTAATTCCCCCATCGTCTTTTGTGAGAAATATTACCAATCACAAATTAAAGGATGACCCTTGGGCAAATCTACAATCTATCGTCTTTTATGGGAAATATTATCAGTCACAAAGTAGAGGACGGTGTGGACTTTCTCCAATGGATAGTTGATAGCCGGCTTAAAATCGATTGAGAACTATATCTATTGGTAGACGATGGAAGAGTCAGAAGATGATATACTATTATTGAAGAAGATACACACAATCAAAATCGAGACCGAAGATGATGGGGTTGATAAAAAAAATATAAAATACTGAACTCTGCTCGGCATCATAGAAGAAAAATCTGTAAAACAAATTTTGTTAGAGATGACTTCGACGAAAACCCTCCGATACTTAAATCAGTAAATTAGCTTGAAGAGAAAGAACGGTAAAGTAGATTGCGAAGTAGTGGTGTGCACATCTGGAGAGATTCCGCTTATCTCTATTTATAGAAGGAACAAAATGAATGATAAGAAGATAAATGATCATGTCGATCATGTTCTATCGTACGGTGCCCCATGGGCATCTTTAAATGTTGACGGCGAACATGTCTTCTATTCGGCACGAAGAAGACGATGGACGCTACCGCACGTAGGATATAATAAATAATCCTGTGGACGCATTTAATGAATTTATAGTATCCCATCACGACGCACAACTAGCTGATCAGAATATGACGTGCAAGTGATATGATCTTGACGTTACTTGTCAGGATGACGTGATGGCCATGTTTAATACTTAGCTTAGTCGATAGAGTCCCATATTATCGTAGTCGGCAAAATAAAATTATCGAGATATCCCATCATTAACTGGTATAGTTGGCCGTGTGCCGATTATGAAGGTCTAGTGCCGACTAGAGGTAAGCTGCCCTTAATCGGTTGGATATCCATGATGATAGCCGGCGTCGATCTTGTCGAATGAAACTCGTCAATCTGAATTGGATTGAGTGACAGTAGCTTGATCGATGTAGCTCTTATAGCCGGCTTAGAGTCGAGAAGGCCTGATAGTCGGCCAAACAACGGGATCTACACGAACAAAGGATGACCCTCGGGCAAATATACAAAGTATGCTTTTAAATGTCTATGGAAATTATAAAGCACAATCTCCACGCTTATATTCTTCTCTGAAGCAAGGGAAAAGAATCACAGCAACACCGTGGATTCTCTGTTAAAAGAAACGAGATCAAACAATGGCCGGCCATGCTTTGTTTGGCTCACTTGCAAAGCTTAAGCTTCTTGAAGAAGGAGGCGACTTGGGATTTATGGTATGGCCTGGTGGCAAGACAGGTGGGGAAGTTCTCCGGTTGCTCGATCCACAGCTTATGCCCGATTCCTCCTGCCTCCAGCTTCTCCGACAGGTTCCTTAGCTGCGTTTCCCCCTTCACCTCCAGAGTCACCTAAGCAACACCCAGAAAAAAAAAAAATAATAATAAGTAGAAGAAGAAATGTGGATGCTGTCGGCGTTATTTCTACAAACACTCTCTAGTGCATAAGAATTCTCTGAGGTATTTCGTCGAGCAGACCTTGTGCATGGAGTCGATGTTGGACTCAGAGCAGTAGGCTGCGGTCTCCGGATGGTCGCGGTTGGACCAGATGGCGGCCACGGAGGCGTGGCAGCCCTGGGTCACGACGCTCCCAAGCGGCCACGTGTCGATCAGATCGCGCCGGAGGACCACGTACTGCACAATCACATCGCCCTGCTCTCCGCCGCCGTCGGACGGAGGCGGAGCGGGCTCTCCGGCCGTCGCCGCCACCGCGGTCGAGGTGCTCATCTTCTTGACGAAATTAAGGGTGGAAACCCTAACCGGACGACTGGAATGAGAGCGGCGAGGAAAATAGCTCCGAAGACCGAGACCCGACGGGGTATGGAAGGCCAGGCGAACGGGCAAAGGAAACAATGCTTGCATTTCGGTCCGGGGCTTGCCAATTTGCCACCGTTGGATATCATCAACCACTTGATCATCGGCTTTAGGCCCATTTTCTGCTCATCGCGGAGTCTGACCCTTCATTTGCATGCAGATTGCGGGGGATCATCAAATTGAGTGAGGTTCCCCTCCACTTACAATATGTTTCTCTTCCAATAATAAATGTACACGTGTTGCATAACGGTCATGATTAAATAGATAGGTTTTACATAATGCGATGCACTGCTTTGTATCCTATTTAAAAGCCGTTGATTTAATCACAGCCATCACATTAAATAATATACAGATGACTGCAGTTAGGACATGTTTGGTTGGAGATATTGGATTTTGGAATGGAAATGGAAGTGAGGGATTTTCATTTCAGCTGTTTAGTGGGAAGAAGTTTCACTTCTATTCGAATTTCAAAAAAAAATAAAAATATTTAGATCCCCTAAATTCAATACTAACTCTTTTCTAATGTTCAAATCTAATTTTGATTCTAATTTTAATTTCAATCACAAATCAAACTCATCAGATAATATTGTTATTCTTATTTTTATTCCAATTCGTGTTGCTTTTGATTCCAATTCACCTGTGAAATAAACACACCCTTAGCTGATCGAATCTCTCCTATTCACATCGTTATAGACTCAAACATGGGTCGAGCATCCTGCTTGGCTCGATAGTACCAGCCCGTAATTTGAACAGGTTTGGATTTGGAAATTTATTTGAGGCCTGGCCCAGTCCGACAAATAAATGGAGGTTTAGAAATCTTTAAAGACTTGTTTGGAGAAATTTCTTATTGCTTTTGATTTATAGAGCTATAATGTTGTGTGAGTGGTGTACTTCATGGTCTTTGGCTATTTGCACACAATTATCAATTTTGATTTTTGAATTTGAATTTTTATTAATTACATAAAAATTACTCATGTTTCACTCTGTTTATCTATATGATTTTTTATATAGGATCTTTACTGTTTGAGGAACAAAAAAATAGACGAACCTTTTGAGCGGATTTGGGCAGCCTGTTCATTACTAGGGCCGGGCCTGCGTAGCAAAGATGAGCCTGATGGTTCGATCAGGCCGGGCATAGGTTGAGAAAAATTTTGCTAACATTTTAGCAAGGCACTGCATGAGCCCACTCAGGCCGCCCATTGCTCAGGCCTACATCGGTGTTAGGGTCCATTCCAACTCAAATTTGAATCAAGTCAAATAATAGAAAGTTGATTATTATTGTAAAATGCATATACTAGTGCAAATAGAAGATCAAAGGGCATCAAGGTATTTTTTTTTCCAAAAATGCAATTTTATATGCTAGTCATTCCGGCAAGGTTCACGCTTGTAGCATGTCATAGAGTTCTTAAGTTGACAGATTGATCAATGCAATGTTATAGATTTATAGTATATGATATATTTTTGTTTTATTTATCCGGGTCCAGGCAAATACGTTGTAATGCAATTTTATGTGCCGGTCATTCTGGCATCATTCATGCTTATGGTATGTGAAAGAAGTCTTAACTCACTTTAGAATTATTGGATCATCCAAGAATCAAAAATGATCTTAGATTCCTAGTTTCTTTCTTTTTTTTTTCCTTTTATTTATCAAAGAACTAGAGGGATGTCAATTCTAGTTAATTAGCAATGATTGGCGATAATCTTTTTTGGAGAGAATAATCCAAATGATTTTTACTTTCTTGATCCCAAAGTAATTTTCATTAACTAGTACTATTCTTATGTAAACATCTATTAAATACATTGACTTTTCATTTCAATAAAATATTCACCTATCCTATATATATATATATATATATATATATATATATATATAAGATTTGAAAAAAAGAGGAAGGAGGCAATGCTACCCAAATTTTATTAGGCAATAAGATAGAACATTGTATACGATATATACAAAAAGTTTAAACAAGCTGGAGGGAAGAGAATAGAAATTCAGTCGAAGAGAACAGAAAAAGTCAATTAACTAGCTCAGCCCCAGCACATATAACGACTTATGGACTAAATGGGTGCCTTCTCTTGCATTAGAAGGCTTAGCTACAGCAATGGGTGCGTTAGTATTAGTCACCTGCTGGTGCATCTGGAAGGAATGGAACAAGCGGGTGTTTTGCTTCGAAGCAAAATCGCCCAAATTGTTCGCTGAACAGGCTGCTGTCTTGTTCTTTGAGTGGTCCTCTTCACGTAGCTAGCGAGGGAGCTTCAGTCACCATCTCTACGCCAAGCTCAGCCATTTAAGTGTTCTGACGCGAGGAGTCGGAGAAGGTGTCATTGCCGAGTAAATTTCCTGAAGTACTTTGTCCGGCTGGTGTAAATATAATTTTTTTTTAATCTAAATAATGTTAGTTTGGATTTATTTATTAAATTAATATAAAAACTAAAAATACTATTTGGTATGGTATTTTTTTCAAAAAAAAAAATCATCCCAAATAACGTTTCCTCGAAAAAAAAATGTAATTTCAAATGATGCTTTCTGCCTAATCAGTCCAACCCTTCACAGACAACGTAAAATTCTAACAAAAAAAATAAATAAAAATATCATAATAAATAATATTTTTAAAAGCACTATTTTTAATACCGCTTTTATCGTTATCTTTCTCCTCCATCTTCTCTTTTTCATCGGACGTCAACTCTCCATCCCTCTCCTCCATCCAACGCCCGTCCCTCTTCTCATTCGAAATGCTGCTTTCATTTTATTTTTTTGTGTTTAGATTCTGCGTAGGCTACGAAAGGTTGGACAAAAAATATCATTTAGAATGATATTTATTTTTAAAAAAATATTATTTTAAATAATATTTTTATTTTTTATATTAATTTAATAAATAAATTTAAACGTGCATCATTTAAATAAAAATTTTATATTTATATTATTTAGATAAAATATTCAAATTCCCTTCAGGCCATCTCCTCATCCCTGCCATGCAACTGCTTCAAAGTTGCCACCCATGCAACGCCTCGTAAAGGCATGGGCGGAAAACTCACTCACATAACCATGTATCAGTGTGTCAGTCTTTTACAGACGGTCCACACCTTTCCCCTCATTGTAAATCGCACCCCTGTATAATCTATAACTGAACTTCACCAATAACAATGTGGGAGGCCCACCTCCTTCATTACTTTTCAAAAAAAAAAAAAAAAAAAAACTAGCTCAACGGCAAACAGGTCCAAATGAGAGCAGAACTAACAAAGGGAGTGCGGGGTAACAGCCGAACGAGAGATCAGTAGAACTGAAATGCTATCAGTAAGATTTTCTGTCAGCAACCTAAACCTTGCAGTATAAAGCAGATCACTCAAGAGATTAAGGTCCATGGTAGCAATCACGTCAGTGCAAAAGCAGCCACTGCGAGCACAAAAACAAAATACTGGATAGCTCCAAAGTCATAGGTAAGGCCATTTCAGCTCAGTTCACTGGTAGATACATCTGAAAGGAGCACCAGAAGCATTTAATCTTGGATCAAAGCTTGATGAATCCAGGAAGTTCCTTGTTGCCATAAAGGATAGACCAATCATTTAAACAGTTGTAAAGCACTGAGAGCAGTAGTGGAAACAGAACAACATTTGTTAAGAAAAAGTCTTTGGATTCCTCTCTTTCCAATAGCACCGAAGAATAGTAGTAACTAGCATTAGAGCAGCAGGGTGCTGATCTTTGGGAAAAATTGATTTCATCAAAGAGGAGCACAAGGACATAAATTTTTCCTACGAGTGATTAGTTCCCAACCTACAACAAAGAGCACCCCAAATATGCAGAGTAAAGAAGCAAGAGGAAAATAGATTATCTACTGATTCAAAAGAACACACAGAGAGAGTACACCCTCCCAAGCATCTATTGCATTTTTTCTTAAGCTCTTGTTTGGTATTCAACTCATTGCACAGAGAAAGCCAAATGGAAGTTTTGATTTTAAGAGTTACTAATGCTTTCTAAATCACCTTGGCAGGACTCCAATTGATACCTCCCCAGATCAAGAATTTGTATAAATGGGCAGTAGAGAAGATACCAGACTGCCAGTGTTATCATATGTCTAATCTCTTAAGTTTGTTCATGAAAATCCCTATTGTGCAATCAAACATTTCATTATTGATATGATTTATTTTCTCCTTTCTTCTGATAAATGCTATTGAGATCATAGATCTGTTTATTTCCACATAATTATTTATGGAGTGTTCATGTTAGAGTACTCGTTATGACATAGAACATCCATCTCATGAAGTATGAGTACAGTTTTCAAGTATTCCAAGCAACTACAATTATTTGCCTTGTAGTGTGTTGAAGTAAACTAATATTTCTGTCCCTTACACAGGTGAACATCCGTGGCTACACGCTAAAAGATTCCAGAGGGACAAGGATGACAGTCTAATTAGCTTTTAATACATTGGCTGCAGAATAGTCGGTCTGACTTGATACGAAGTAACCGATGGCATGATTCAAAAAAGAAAAAGATAGAACCTAAAAGGAACCCCCATGGCTGAAGGATGACTCGAGAAACAGGAAACCAAGCTGGAAACAAACAGAGAAACCGGTCAAAACATATTGAAAAGCATCGAAAACATCTGGAAAACACATTTTTAAAAAAAAAAAGAAAAAAAAAAAAAAAAAAAAAAAAAAGAGAAAAAAGGAGAAAAGAAACTTCTGGTAAACACTTGAAAAGCAGCTGTGATCCATTAAGATGCAAGTTCTTCTAATTGTCCTTTGTTTCTTCACCCTCAATCGGTTAACCAAGCTATTGGCGTAATCTTCCATGCAAAAGGGGTCTCATCCATCTTAAACAAGTTTCACACTCCACATTTTAGGTTATACTACTAATCAACTCATAGCTAGGTTTCCATGCTTGATGGTATGAAGGCTAATTGGTTTATAAGAGAATTAATGTTCAAATGTGCAAGTGGGTGCAGATGGATTCAAAAGGTTTCTACAGGATGGTGGAGGGTACTGGTGCAGTAGGCAGGCCATTGTGCAGGTTGTCGTCGGTCCAATTTTTAAACATATAATAGATAAGGTAATTAATTCATGTCATATATTTTGAATCATCAGATTATTTATTCTTCATCTTTTTATTCATATGAAGATAAGACACCACTTCATCATGCATTAACTACTGATAACTCCACACACATTTAAATTTATCTAAAAAAATTACTGGTGACAGAAATCAGGTGATTCTTCTAGCTAAAAATTTCTGAGAGCCAAGCAATTATCTATTAAGCAAGCATGTTAAGCTCTGATCTTATCTCCATCCCTCACCAACTCGTAGAGCTGCCATGTTCTTCCTGTGGTGCAAGCAGGTATGAGCATGATTTGTTGCATCTGCGTCTATTCATACATTTCTCAGTCCAAGTCCCGAAGAAGGTGCGTGCAGGTGGGAGTACACGTGCCCGACAGTGTGAGCAGTGAAACGACAAACTAGATTAGAAGAAGTGGGGAGGACATCAATGTGGATTGGACGTAAGAAGCATGCGTGCCCACTCCAAACTCCTCCCCTGGACCATCCATCCCATTAGCATACAATAGATTCATCATCGGGAATCACACCTAGAAACTGTTCCCCACCGCAAAAAAGAGGGAAAAAAGATCAACGGGTACAACCATATATTCATGAACAGCTTGGGGTAGGACACTAACATCATTTCATTAGAGAATTAACCAATCATCCAAGCTCAACTGACATGTCAATGTCCAACTTTAAACAAGGTAAGTCCAAACAGCTTTTGGAATGTCAAAAAGGAAATAAGATCTTCTCTAATTCATGTTATAAATTGGACAGACCAAGTCAATCGCCCGTTGCCTGCGCGTGATATTAGCAACGTGTGATTGAACAGGGCGAGACATATAATGGAAGTGGCATTGCCTATTATACTTGTCTTCCACGATCATCCAGTTCTAATCAATGCATGAATTATGGGGTGTATGAATGAAAATTTTCGTCTAGTTTAAGTAGCTTCATAGCCTGTCCTCTCCCCCTAGCTATTTCTCCTCTCCTCTTCCTTTAATTTCTCCCCCTCTGCCGGTGAGGTTCCCTCCCTTCTTTGTAATCATTTCATTATCTTGATGAACTGGTGGTGCATTAGCACTGTTTTACGTACAGACACAGGTACAGATACAGAAGCTCAATATCTGAGCTTGAACATTTCTTCCTGATTTACCTTAGGCTCTTCTAGCCAAATTTACACACACCCTTTTCTTTTGCTCATGTCAAGACTATACATAATCCAAGCTAAGCTTGGCACAGTCTTTTTGCAGCTCCAATCTCTTGAGAAATTATTGCCTATACTTCATGCACTATATGGTCATGCATGCAACCAATAACAGCCATTGGTTCTTGTAGGCTTTATTCATCAAGCATGTCTCTCGGTGTATCATTACATGAACCAACAGTCGTGATTGGCCGCGGACATGGCTGCATTAGTGCATGCAGTGTAAGCAATAATTTCTCTATTCTCCTACATCTCAACTCTCGCTCATCAATAAAGATTTAACAAGTCAGCAGAGGAATCAGCTAGTTGCTGTTAGGACACTGTTAGCAGATCAGAAGACCACACAGCTGAGCCCTGCTCTCCAACAACTCTCAAAGAAGCCAGAACTTCGAAAGTTGAGAAGAGAGTTATAACGGTATAGCACATCAAGAAGAGCATTGATTGATCCATGGCAGAAGTCTTGCACAGAGATTATGGAGAATCTGACAATAGACTGAAACATACACTACAAATTAAGCTTACTTTTATATTCACATGTGTTGAAGTCTAGGTGATTTTTTATCCAGCTTCAGATGCCTCTCTTTTTGATGAATTATGTCATTGTTATCTCTCTCCAGTGTCGGCTTTGCGCCATACAGGTTTTCCTCATTTCCTGTCACTGAAAGGGTCCTAGGTCGGCAGAAGCCCTATCTGCCACATAATTCAGCACTCAGTACAATGTGATACTTAATTTCTAGCTTAAAACATAGGCATCTAGATATATTGTTGTTAAACATAATTGGTGACTGATCTGCTATTACTTGGAAAGATGACTACCACATGGAAGTGTCCATCTTGGACATGTAATAGGTCCTTCTCATGAAGTTTGATAATCTGCATTAATTTGGAAGTATGACATACGTATCTGCCTTCATATAACGGGATCGATGGTTTTTGCTTTTGTTTTAAAAAAAAAAAAAAAAAAAAAGATCACTTCCCATGATCAATGTCGTCAGATGGGAGACAGATTAAGGATCAAAGGACAGGTCATCATATCTAAGAACAGCCAAACCTGCATCTTCTATCATGCAAAAAGAACAAAAGATCGAAATACCTAAGATGGAAGTGACGAATAAATGCAGCAAGACTGCTTGCTTATGGGAATTGATCTTGGACGAAGGCGAATGACAAACTAGGATACATAGATGAAACCAAAATTAGTACAGAATGTTTTTTTTAATGAAAAGAGAAGTTAGTTTTAATGATGATGTTTATATTTGTGTATCCTACTGATGCTAATGGAATATGTAATAACCTTTCATCCTTAGATCTTATCAGAATCTGATAATAAATTAACATGGTAGCTTGAAAATTCTATTCATTGCTTTGTTCAGACAAAAGACCATTTCCATCATTCTCTACTTGTAATAGCCGATTGAAGGTCATCATGCTTGTTTTCCCCTCGGTAAAGTTTTCTGTCCCTTTTGCTTCCAAAAATAAAAAATAAAAAAGGGTTTCCTGCCCCTTACCTTAGATCTGATCCCTTCTGTTTATGCTCTGTCCAAATGGACTTCTTCGACTGCATCTAAACAAAACCCAGCCATAGAAAATAACAACAATTAGAAAATATCCTATCATGTGCATTCACTGTATCTCGAACGAAGAGAGGGCCTTGGATTCTTCAATGGGAACTGAGGGGCACTTTTCACACCCATCTACCATTCACATGCACTGCCAATGAACAGACAAAAGAAACCAAATAACAATTAAAGGCGCGGTTCTGGTGTCTGTCCAAAGTTACGAAGTCTCGGGCAGCATAGTGCAGTGAATTACCAACCCTTTCTTCATGATAAAGAAAGGATAGTGCAGTGTACCAACCCTTTCAACTCTTCAAAGTTTTATCCAACAGATCCGCATGGGAGACCATTAAATTAACCGGACCTATTTCTAGGTAGCGTAAACAATCAAAAGATGAGAGCAATCACATGGTTGTAATTTTGAAGGCAAGCTAAACCACGATCTTTCGATTACATGTTAATATATTTTATAGTACGGTTGGAGGTCTCACCAAGTCTTCACTGGAGAAATCAGATGCACGTCTTACCAAGCTAGTTTATGAAAGGGGCTTGACATCAAGAAGCAAGAAAGTCCAGTCTGAAGGGTGGACACATTCACATCCCAATAGATAAACAGATAAAAATCTTAAAAAATTGGAATTTCATATCCCAACATCACATGCTTGAGCTCTAGTGAGAAGTCCTACTTTTAAATTAACACTAGATGCGTGGCACCTGGCCTCCTAATAATAACTAGGAAAAAAGGTACTTTGCTTTACTAAATGCCCCCCACTCCATCCTCCTATTCCTTCTTTGTAGTATTCCCTTTGTCTCGTTTCCTCCTCTCTCTCCTTCAAGGTTGTGTTAATAGGCTTCTCTCTCTCCTCATTAGTTTCTTTAAGCCATCTAGACTCCGAGCAGAACATAGTAGAGAATGGTTATCGGTAGTGCAATAAGCATCCCAAAAATAACTCTGCAGAAGAGAGACTTCAACAACTCAATCATATATTGAAACCATAATAAAAAACTTTGTATAAAGTTGAAGATTTGAATTTTCACGTACGCAGTACTAAGGATGTCAGGGTGGCAATTGTACTCCTTGGCAAATACAAATGGAACAATCCCTTGAGGAAGAGCAGCCTGTCAACAATTGTCTGGCCCATTAGATCGAACTGCGTCCATGGCCTTTAGGTTTAAGGCTTGAGGGTCACAGATGCAAACCTGAACAATGGCAACATGCAAAAAGACTCCACGGACCCCAATGGCAATGGATGTTGCGGCGATCACCGCAGGACCCGTCAAGAACCTAACAGCCATGGAGAACGCCGCAACGGATTTTCCGCATGCAATGATCTTATCTTGCAAAGCCATGAAGAGTCCTATTTTATGTGAAGATGGAAAACATTAGGACGCTCTACCTTTTTCTATAGAAAATCAAACGGTGGGCGCATATGACCACCGTTTCATCGAGGAAACCAAATTATTAAATTATAAGTATGGCATTTCCGAAATTTTCATCCCTATTTGTTTAGATAAACAATAAAAAAAAGTACCTAAGCTGAACATAGCCATCCCCAATCCAGCATCAGATAGTATTGATATGGAGCCTTTTATTATTGTAGGCATCTCGATGTTCCACCTGAAAAATGATACATCATTGCACCATTTTAGCAAAAGTTATTATGAGCTAAATAATTACACAATAAGAATTCAAACCAATTAATGGGGTCAGAAAGCCCAAAAAAAAAGAGAGTGATGGATGTCAGTGGTAATTGAGTAGGTTATTACCGATTAAATGCTGTGCTGAGTAATTAGAAAAAAAAAAAAATTAAAGACCTGAGAGAACATTTATGGAAGTCGTTCAGATTAGATAGAGATGCTATCTGTGATGGATGGTGTAAACGATAACATGACCATACGGCAAAGCAGGATTAAAAATCCAAATAGTTGGAACACAGGTTGTTGGTTACGGAGAAAAGAGAACGCCAACGCTAAATAGCAGAAGCAAGTGCTACATCTTGGTGCTCCACAAGTAGCATGTGCTCCAAGGTGCATGCAGGTATCCAAGATTGTAACCGGAGCATTATATCGAGGTAAAAAAGATCAATTAGATATCCATCAAAAATAAGATTACACTCTAAAAGAACATGTTAATTATAATCCAAAAAACCTACAAGAGAACTAATTGGGGATTAAGTATCTTGTTCACCTGAAAGATACGAGGGACCACACTAGGCCTAAAAGGCTGGAGTATGTGTTAGGGTTTCTGATGAGCTTCCTCCACACCATGATGAGTATGAGCCTAGTCATCACACTGGCTGGTGGCATCCTGTGGTTGCTCTCCACCAGCCCTGCGACTCCCCCCGTGTCTGCCCCCTTCTTCTGGGCCACAAAAGGAGACGCTGGAAACTTCCCTTCCAGGCTCTTGCACCCGTCCTCTATTTCAAGCTCTCCATTAACTCCTGCCTTCCTTATTGGACTAGCATTTCCACTAGGGGCATGCAGTCCTGCAACGCAGGACTTTGATGTTATCTTTGTACTAAAATGGTTACAGAACTTGAAAAAGGAAAAAAATTACCCGCAGATGATCATGGAGATAACTCGATCTGATGGTTTTCTAAAATCCAAGGGAGAAAAATTAATTACTGGTATTATTATTATACCTTTACGAGCAGGGATGTCCTGGTGGAAAGTAGGCTTCGAAGGATCCATATTTCCAAAATCATGAGAGGCAGCCCGGTTCACCGCATTTCTTAGATTAGCCTCCGAGCCCGGCGAAGCACTGGAGCTCCAAACAAACATGTGGAGCTCCTTATTGGAATTGGCACTCATGGCTGAACTCGTGCCACCATCCTTCTTACTGCCGCAAGCCGGGCCGGAAAGCATTAAAGGATTGGGAGCCGGGTAGGTGGAAGACGAAGAGGTGGAGAAGAGCCCCCCATTCATGAAGTCACTGCTCTTGCTCCCAGCTCCCTTGTGCTTCCCCAACCTCGTCCCCGGCTCCTCCTCGAACCCACCACCGCACCCTGTCCTCGGGCTGGTCACCTTGCTAGAGAACATGGCATAGAAGTCCGTCTGGTTGAAGCTCGAAGCCCTCGGGGTTGGCTCTCTCGATGATTGGATGGAATAGATCTCGACTCCGGTGAGGTTCGAAGCCCTTGGAGTCATCGAGGTCATAGAATTAAAACCATGAGACTTGTTATAGGAGGACACCGTGGACCTCCCCGCCGAAGAGCTGGACCTCCTGACTACCACATGGAGCTTCCCGTCCTGCCCGATCTCCGCATCCGCCTGCAGCGGCTCCCGACCATTGAGGGAGACCACGTCGGAGTCGACTCGAAAGGAGGTGATGGATCCAGCGATGTCAGGGGGGAATTGCTCGGAGATCAAGGCCTTGGCACCCCGGTACTCGAAGAGGAAGAGCATGAGGGTGTACCAAATGACGCTCTGCAGCACCACGATCTGGACCATGAGGCTACCGGAGAAGTCACCGTACATGGCGCGGAGGAGGGGGATCCCCATGACGAGGGTGTTGGGGAGAGTGGAGAGGGAGAAGAGGGTGATCGTCCAGTCGAGGTTGCCGCGCTTGGAGAGGTTGTGCCAGAGGAAGAGCGCGAGGAGGATGACCACCTTCTGGAGGGAGTCGGCCGCGATGAAGTGGTAGTTCATGGCATAGGGGTTGTTGGTGGAGATGAAGTGGAAGGAGAGGAGCGGGACGGCGAAAACCGCCACGAAGCGGTTGATGCCGGAGCATTGGTCCTTTGAGAAGATCTTCCACCATCGGACGGAGCCGTAGGCCAAGATCATCGCCACATAGAGGGGTACGATCGCCGCCAGAACTTCATAGATGTCCTTCCCGGTGATCATGATGAAATAGCTAAATGATGCAAGCCGAATACCAGCACTTAAAAGTAGACGGACGGAGGAGACCAGGAGATAAGTAAGCTAGCTAGCAACGAGATACTCTTTGTAACCCTTACTCTTGGTGTTATATATGCTTGGAAAAAATTCCAGAACTCTTACTCTTGGTGTTATATATGTTTGGAAAAAATTCCAGACAAGGATTGGAGCTAAAAAAGATGGCATGAAAGAGATTATGTTTTGGGTGGCTGAGAGATTTTAAGAAGGTAGATATTGTGAGTAGAATATAATAGAGTTTTTTTTTTTTTTTTTTTTTTTTGAAGGGGGTTTGGAGGGTGGAGGGGGATGGCTTTTACCGGGAGGGGCTCCTGGATTGGGGTTGATACGTGCATGGTTGCTGGATTGTCGGGAGTTGGTCGTTAATCTCATCAGCAGTCCGACGTGTCCTTCAGCTTTTGTCAGCCTTGGAATGCTGCCCTCTTCCGCCCCTGTGACTGGCCCCGTGTTTTTTTTTTTTTTTTTTTTTCTATTTTTTTCTGACTCCACCTGTTTTATTATATACGAAGAAGAGATGCAAAAAAAAAAAAAAAAAAAGCAGGACCTGAGAGGAGGTCCGCCATGGATTGTTGGCCAAAGTCCAACACCACATCTTGATTGAGTGATGGAATCACACCAACCACCTCCGGAGTCCTGAATTGATTGTTGTCCCCAAACCGAGGTAATAAATGGTTTATTTTTTCCCATCATAGGAGCACCAGATTCTATCCATATATTCAAGTCAAACTTCTTGGAGTCTGAAACACAGTTCTTTTTGCACATCTAGTAAATATATGTTATTTGTTCGGCAACTAAAAAGATGTGGGGCATAAGAAGTTGAAAACTCATCGAATTTTATGGAGGCTATACATAAGAATAATGACATGAACATTTTCTTCCAACTTAAAAAATAAAAAATAAATATAAATATAAATATACATATAAAATAGAGACGCACAAGGAGAAGCCGACGACAAAAGGCTTCCAAGTTCCAATTTAAGCTGCAAGGATATATTCTTCAAGAGTGATTATCTTCCCAATACCCTAAAACCCCCAACATGCCATGACCAGGGCTGATCTTAAATTGATGGTACAATTTATCAAAAGACTAACACAGGTTAGCAAGCATTTTCAGCTATCCCACTCTTTAAGCAGGCAGCTTGCTTGCACTTAATGCTTCCACGATTTCAAGTAAATAAGCATATTCTGATACATTCTGTATTAGGAACTTTCAACCTATTGTTGGCCTTCTAATTAGGCTCTTTTCAGTTGGACCCAGTGAAAACAATCTGAAACCCAACCGAACCCTTAATTTGGATCCACACTGCCGATCATCATGTCTAAATGGAAGCCAAAAAGGATTGCTTATTTACCTGGATCCAGTCCTCTTGGAGACCTGAAGCTGTTAATGTTTATATATTATTATAGATAAAAAGCATTTCCTTGTAGATTGACAAAAAGCTAAGCCTAGATCTACCTGCTCGTATTGTTTGACACTTACCAGCTTAACTCAAATCTGACAAAGTTGGACTTCAGGCAAAAAGAATAAAAGCCATGGAATATGAAGTGCTAGCTGGCTTCCATTGAACTACATTAATAATTAGTATAGCTCCAAGCATTGAGGTTTTTAACTTCATAAGTTCCTCCCCATGACCCAGCATGACACATGCTTTGCTTAACAAATAACAGTCTTTGAGATCTTAGGACTGAGCTGAACCATATGTTAGCTGTAACGATAAGTACGCAGGAGCGGGACATTGATGGGTTGGAAACTTGTGCTTGAAAACAAGTGTCTCGGTGAAGGCAGACACCAGCCCAAAAGTCTCAACTTATGGAACTAAGCTGAAGGATCGAGTCAAAACTGCTGCTGGAGGTTTGACTTAGTTGGAGATGAATGACCTTGTAATAAAGCATCTCTAACATGGCTGTCCGTGGGCCAATTGTGACCTAAACTGAAGCTCTGCAATAAAAAGAACCAAAAATTAGAATGAGATACCAGATCAAATTCGTTTTAGACCTACTTTATAGGCACTAATTTGAACAATATAAGCCTTCGTGAAAATTAAAATACATATTCTTTCTCAAATCCAATGCCATTCAGACCATATAAGCTAAAAGATCCATAGACTTTGAAAAAAGAAAATAAAAAAAAAAAATATCATGGCTTGAAATATTTATACCCAACGGTAGTCCAATCCCTCCCATCCTCAAACTCCATGAAATCTACTATAAAATATAGACTCTGGCGGTCCATCTCCCCAAGGACATGTGCGTCCCATTTGTTAGTTGGTGTAACTAGAGGCACCATCAACTTGTTACCGGGACAACTAACAGGTCATGGTTTAGGTTGCAGATTCATGCAAATTAATTACCTCTCAATGCATGCCATAAGGTGCCATTGATTAGACCCAACAGCCTATCAGATTCATGTCTGCGTGGGCATCAAGGAAGGCACAATGCACATGGAGCTGTTCGTGTTAGATTGTGCAGTTCTCGGCATGCAGGAGCCTCCAAACCGAACTGTGACTCGAAAAAAAAAAAGAGCTTGTATGTTAGCACATTCTCTATATTCACAGAAAATTAAAATTGATACAGCAGGAGAGAATGAAGAAATAGTTGTCGTTGATATTTCAGTTCACCTTTGCAGTGTATGAACTAATAGGTTCCTGTTTTACTATCAGAGATACTGACATAAGAAAGTATGGACCAAATTAGAAAATTTTGCACCAACAGATTTGAAATTGATGGGGCCAATTCACCTTAGAAAGATATAATTGCATCACAGTAGTCCACATAATCCGGTGTATTAGGCTCGATGTTGTTGTATTTCTGATTGTTCGCCACCTCAGTCAATTGCCACTCCTTGAGTACTCCTTAGAATACTGCTGCAATGAAACAGTCAAAAGAGAAAAACAAAAAGTGTAAATATGAGCCTGAAGGAAAGAACAAAGGTGCCAACCTGCAACAAAGAATAGCATCTTGCTGCTCCTGAGTTGCTGCTTTTGCTCTTTCCCTGTAGGAGATTTCAGCTCCAAATCAAACTTTGCTGCTGTTGAAGGTTTTTTCCTTCCCCCTTTTTTCTCAGAAGAATATTGCAACCATACTAGCAGCTGAAATTTAACTCAGGACCTCTCCCATGTGGACTTGGTGATGTTGTCATCAATATTTCGTTAAGAAAAAGAAATGATAGAAAGGAAACAAAAAAAGAAAGGAAAAAAAGAGATGGGGGAAGAGCAGCAGCAGAGATGTCACAGCCCCTCAAGCCTGGAATAACCTCAAAAGAAAAGATGTAAGAAAAAACCCACAAAGAACAGGTAACAAGAAACAAAAGGTTGTATTCCAACAAGCTCCCAGACCCCTCGCCCAAAAGAAAGCACCAGTCATTTGCCTCCAACATAATAAAAATCCTCAGCAACCAGGGCCGATTACAAAAAAGAAAATGTGGACTTAAAAATTGTAAGTAAAAGATTAAAATATCTACTTTTAGTGACATGAGTTTCCCTTAGAATAAGCATTATTCAGTTTACATGTCCTTGCTTTTCCAGCACAGCACAAAGGATATCACCAAAAATGTTAACCTACATGACGATGCGTATTAGACAAGTTTCAAATAAACATAATCTCACATAACAAATAACATACTCGACAACGATAAGTTTCTATTTTATCTTTCCACAGGTTAAAATAAATGAAATGAGGGAATTAATTTCAATAAATATACTTCACTTTGCCTGTAAGAGTCAAACTTGCAAAAGTTGACACCTTATCCTGCTTTCTTGTAGTCATTATCTAGATGCAAGTCGACACATTGAGAGACCATAAAGGGCTGCGAATGCACGGATTTATGTTCCTGTATTATGATTAACCAAGATATAAGGTTGTAATTGTTTTTCAATTCCCTAAGTCCATAGAGGCAAATATATGCTGGCTATGAAAGCAAGGTGTGTAAACTATGGCTGTGTTATCATTCTAATAATCAAAATGCATGTAAAAAACACATCAGGTTCTGTGGTTCCCAAATTATGTCCATAGAGGCAAATATACACTGGCTACGAAAGCAAGGTGTGTAAACTATGCCTGTGTTATCATTCTAATAATCAAAATGCATGTGAAAAACACATCTGGTTCTGTGGTTCCCAAATTATATATTAGAACAACAGAGGCCATAAGTGAACGGAAGGTTGATACTGAAGAACTGAACATATACCTGATGAGCATTCTAGTAATGATGTATACATTTAATTAGTGAGATAAGCAAGACCACCTCCAGAGAATTCAGGACCCTCTATTCTCTTGAAACAAAGAGGCAGCACAAAAGCTGCATTCCCAGAGAATAATCAGAAAAGAAGGGATATTAGAGCATGTCCCAGAAGAGGTAAATGGTATGCAGATATGGAATTCCAAGTGCTGTGGTTAGTTTCACATGGACAGTTAGGAAGATGGACTCGGATTTGTTTCAAATCATGAATTGTACAAGGTAAGAAATGAAAATTAACCTGGATATAACCTGGATAGCCATTGCAATCTGGTATTTCAATAAGTTTATGCTGATATTAGATGTATATATAAATAGGAAGTCCTAGCGAAGAATTTCAAATGTGAGATAAGATTTATTGCTTATGGTTATAATAACTCTTAAGTCTAAGTGAGTGAAGAATTAAAAATAAATAGAAGTCCTAGCTATGAAACGTATCACGTAAAATTGGAATTAAAAGCCTGAGTGAAGAAAGATGGAAAATGCCTCGAATGCAAGCATTCACCAGTCCACTCAGATGCCAAACCCAGAGGAATGTTATAAGCATGTGATTTTGAGTATCGGCCATAACCGGCAACCGAGATCAATACATTTATGCCATGCAAGCAAACCCTCCAAGGATATGTTGAAGAAACTTCTGGTATTAACTAAATATAGAAGGCAATACGGTTTACTCCTACAAGATGATCCAAAAAAAATAGCATGGCATACACATTAAGAAGAATCTGCATTTAAAGAGGTATCAGTTTGGTCCATGTATGTGAGTCAGATTAGCAGACTATTAGGGGGTGCCAGAAAAAGATCTTTTAGCTATAAAAACAGCTCTGCATCTTGCATAAGTGGAACTTTTTACAGAAAGAACTAAAAGAAGCTAACTGGAAATTCTAGTCAAACAAAAGAAATGAAAATTACAAGTACTGATGTAGCATAAGTTAAAAATTTCTGGAGAGAGAAAAGGTGGGAAGCAGCACAAAGACTAATTGGCTCATGGGCATAAGAGAATGCAAATTATTGATTTGCAGAGGCTCAAAATGACTTGTTAATTATAGGAGTCAACTAACTGGAAAGATAATCATCATATCTTCCTCAGCATGATTTCAAATAAAAGACTGAGAATTTTAAATAAAAAAAGGAGAACGCATTTGGTGAGCAGTGCTAGCTTAAGAAGATTGAAGATTTTGTTATATCATACATTTGACAGAAAAAAGGATGAGATAATTGAGGTATATACGTGGGATTTCCATTACTCCTCTGGAGCATTTTAATGACAACAGTTCTTATTATCCTAGGTTTGTCCAACTAATATTTTTCATTGCACCCTTCTAGACATCAATCCAAAAAAGGACAGGAAATTGAATTTGTATAGATATAAAAACCTATGACCAAGGAGTGGATGGTAAAGAAGATATCGACCAATAATCAAAATAATGTGTGTTGGCAAGTGTATCACCTTCTCTGTTAGAATTTTTTCAAGAAAGTATTCCTCAGAAGCTCTTGATGCACCTGAGTGAATACTTCCATAATCAGGGTAAAGAGAGGCAGATGCAGGTCATCTTCTTGCTTCAAACCCTTACTGATATGGAGAAAACCTTTTGGTGGGTCATGAACCAGGACTTGATGCATTTAAGCACCCACCCATCTACTTGGGCCCAAATCTCATTTGTCATAACAACATACTAGAACAAGAGGACAAGGTATACCCTAGCGTTCAGTTCCATCACTTGCTCTGTCTCTGGGAGGTCTTGTGCAAGTAGTATTCGATTTTTAACATCCTAATCCTTCATCATTTTTATGAAATGATTATTAATATTGTTCCCACCATGATTTGTTTATTAAGAAAAAAAAAAGTAAAAGGAAAATTATCTAACAAGAAAACCTCATTGGTATTTTTATAAGCCATCTCTAGGTCCAATGCTGAATTCCTATAATCAATCCTATCCTAATTCTAGTCAACAAATGATTCTTCCAACATGTAGTCAAAAGCAAAGATATTGTAATAGCAGGGCACATCTTTCATCATATTCTTTGACTAATTACCCTCATCATCAACTTAAAACTCTTCCTCTGCTCATGTAAGCACGAAGCCAGAAGTCTTGCTATATGGCAACATCACAGCAAAAGCAGAAATCCTTTTTCTGTTTCCTCTAATGATTGGTTAAAAGAGATTCTTCTAGACCAATCAAATGAGCTTAATCTCAAAGAGATCACCACATCCAATGGTAGATGATAAGCTAAGAGAAAATTATAAGGGGAGAACTATAGAGATCTGCAACAGAACATTTAATATTAACGCTTGTTATCATTTAACCAGTAATTTTAGTTCAGTTTTAAAGAAAGGTTAGCTAGACAGACCTGAATCCAATTACTATATTATTATATAAAGCACGGTAGAGAATTTGTTGACATGGTTAAAATCAAAATAAAAAGTACAACCCAATTGAAAAAATTGGACCCAGAAAAGAAGAATTTTTATGGAAAAGCAAGCCACGTTTTCCCCTTGGAGTGCATATAAAGAGAAGCTAGAGCATTACCATTCGAAGGAAAGGAGTGGAAAAACTATGGAACAAGACGACTCCGGCGTCGAAGAGCATTAGGGTTTTAAGGGGATTAGGGTTTCATGGAGGGGAATGGAGGCATCGGAACCTTTGCGTGCTTCAAAGGAGGGGCGGAGTTGTAGGTATGAACTTCCCGAGAGAGAGGCGGTAGCCATGGATTCGAGACGAGGTGGGAAGCAGAGGAGGAAGGTTGCAGGGAGCGGGTGAGACATGAAATGGAAAATATTTTTGCAGTCCGTAAAATTATCCATTACCCCCTCAAAAGTCCTTAATTACTTATTTCTTAATTTGCAAATATCCACGAACGCAACTTGGTTGGTACCTAGGATGTGGTTACAGGGAAATTGGGAAAATCATATATAATTTCCTCTATAGTGATTTAATTATTTAAGAGTCTTTTTGCTCATGAGTTCATGGTGTGCAAATTACCCGCACTTCCAAAATTTTCTAGCATAAGGTTAAGGGATATGGAATAAAAGGTAATATTGTTTTATGAAATATGTTACGGGAGCGTGGTATGCAAGTGTTAATGTATGTTTAATTATTTAACACTTCCCTGATTTACAGATGTAATACACGTACACCAAACCTAATAAAGTTTGGAGGAAGGTATGTGCAGAAAATAGTGGTACATATTGTTATAGGCTATGATTAAATACAAAGAGTATACTCATAACAATACTCAAATAAAGTAGTGATTAAGGCTATAAAAGACTCGAGTTAGATTATGACCTGATCCCACCTGCTTGGACTCCACCGGGATCCAATTTAAGGATCTATGGGGCCGGCTCATGTTTCAAATTTGAATCTATTTCACATTTCAGGGTTGATTTTGGGTTTATTAAATTTAGACCTAATTCGGTCTGATTGTTATATAAGTGTAATTTGGGTCTTTTGATCTATTACCTAATCCAATCTGAATTTCGTATACCCGTTAACCTGAGGTCTACAGTCTACCATCCAAAGTTCTGATTAAACATTAATACCATATAATGGTGGCATCCATTGTCAATTAATTGGATTAAAATAAATGATGTCATCATCCCACCAATTCAAACCTTTTGATCTGATTTTATTCACATGGCATAAGGGGATGTTATGGCAAACCAGATACCTATGTGATATTTTTGAATGGGAAGTTTGACTTTTAAACCGTTGATGGATATTGCAAATGATTTGATATTCTATTCATATTCTATTTCTATCTATTAGATATCTGTAAACATAATAATTTATTTAATACGTAGGGAATGCTCAATTTTTGGATTATCTTTTCAGTAGCTTTTCGAGCTTTATTGAAAAAATTATCATGTCAAAAGTTAAGTTTTTTTTAATCCAACTTTAACTTTTTTCACTTTAGAACTCTATACTTGTAACCTAGAGCCGATGCAGATCCAAATTTTAGGGTTGGGATTGAGTTATTCATGAATCTTACCTATTGTAGTTCTAATAACGTGGAAGCACCAATAGCCCTACATCGATTGTGAGTCAAGGACTCGCGCTTATAAAGAAAAAAAAATTCTTCCTACGTGAAACACTTTTTAAAAGACAAAATCGTGAGGTCCATGAATCAGAGCGGATAATACCTCATATGACAGGTTGAGCCCTTGTTTGTAACAATGGTGCGCCAGAAAGGGATCGAGGTCCGCTTCAATTTTCTGGAGCTGAAATCCGTCTCGGCTGACTGTGGGGCTTCTCAGACTGTACACATCGGAGTCTTCCTTGACTGAGAAGCTCTGTTGTAGTTCTAATAATGTGGAGGCACCAATAGTCCTATATCGATTGTAAGTCAAGAAGAACTCGTGTTTATAAAGAGAAAAAAATTCTTCTCACGTGAGGTATCTTTTAAAGGACAAAATCGTAAGATCCATAGATCAGAATGGATAATACCTCACATGACGAGTCGAGCCCTTGTCCACAATACTACCCGATCTGAGTGATCTATTGAGTCAAAAATTTTAACCATAAATCCAACCTGATCTTTTATTAGGTTGGGTCTGGGTCCAACATTAGGATCTGAATAAGAAACTATGTTGGGATCGAGATCGCTCATAATTAAGTCCAACCTAACCCATTTGCATCCCTAGTAGCAATGCATGTTTATTGATTTTGAGAAATTAATGTAGTGTTTGATGATATTTATTTTTTTTATTTTCATAAATAAAAATAAAATTTTTATTTTATTTTATTTTGATTGTTAAAAATATAAATATATTTGGTATAAATAGCTAAAATGATAAAAATAATGACAAAGATATTGAAAGCCGTGGTAGTAATGATGGTGATGACAATAGTTGTGAGGGCACCGATGTGGTGATGGTAGTTATTGTTGTCGATCTTTGAGTTACTGTCATAGATCATCTTTGTTGATCTGTAGAATAATAACAGGCTATAGAATTTGTCAAAGTTAGCTCCAACTTAATCATTCGATACACAAGTTAGAAAAAAAATCCAAATAAATGGTATAGGAAAAGAGATGAATGAGAGTCATAGTATCTTAGAGTTGTGTCTTCGTTGTCTTATCTTTTATGAAGGTTTCTAAATCTATATAGCCACGAGATCCAGAATTCGCGATGTCATAGTCATAATTGCCTTAGGATTGTGCTGTAATTGCATGAGAACATGATATAATTGTGTAGGGCCATTATTTGTTGGTGTGATAAAAGAAATGTGTTCCCACATAGAATGAAGAGGTGTCACCTAACATAAGAGGGCTCAGGTCGCTAAGTTGAATAGCTATTTGTCCAAGATGTGAAATGTTGCACCTTACATGTCAAGTAATTCATGATCTTGAAAGTCGATTGCTTTTAATCTGCTTAGCTAAACTTTTAAGTAAATCGGTGTAAAATTGGTTTGATAATGCATAGTGCTATATTAGTTTTGAGCTGGACAAATCCAATTATGCGACATTATCAGGTTTTTTTTCCACCATATTAATTTTTTGAAAATAATGAATGCATGAATTTCTATCCATTTTTTAGAAATAATATAAGTTATTTTGAAAATATAGAAGATACAAATAGACCCAAACATATTTTTTTCTCATTTTTTATGATTTATCTTTGAAAGAGAGAGAGAGAGAGAGAGAGAGAATGATGCCAACAGATCTTTAATAGTATTATTTTTCCATCAACCCCCTACATCTAAACATTTGATATCTTGCCTAACTTTTTATCACTTGATGTATTAATCTCGACCAACAATATTACTTACTAATAGTTGGTAAAAAGTTCCTACTACATCTATCTGCAGGAAATTAATAGAGTTACGGGAAAAAAAAATTCAGAGAGAGAGAGAGAGAGGGATGTTGTTTATGCAAGGCCTATATCTATGGGTGAGAGAGAGTGCATGATGAGCTTGGCGACGTGGGCCATCGGCTCATCGGTTGTCCATCCAATAAACCGCAAAAGTTAGGAAGTTGTTGCTGTCAAGTTATTCAAACCCTTCATCTTCCAAAGTGAGAAATAGGAGAGAAGTGGACCCTCGAGACGGGGAACAGCCAGGGACCATGGACAGTAGTCTAGACGGGTTAAAGTTATGAAATAGGGTATTCCAACACGGTGGCGGAGCCGACCCCAGTCTATCAAACCAACTTGACCGTGTTCGCATCGAGAGTAATCTCAGGTCAATAGATGAAATTATACGAGAACTAGGGGTCACCTAACTGGGTTGGGAGCTTGTGATGGGAACCTTCTCGTTATATTAGTATGCGGAGCTGACATCTTAGCTGTGTCAGGGTCCAGAATTTGACACCAGAACCAACGTGGCCCACTGTTCGCAATCGATTGGTTCTTCCAACCTCTCTCTGGTGGATTGGAGAACCTTTAGACCGCCTACTTGGTTTGAGTCCGATCACCACAAAGAAAAGTACAAAATATCAAATTTCAGAAAACGAAAGGCAAGGACCAAGTTGAACAATGAACCTTTTATATTAGGTTATTATAATTTGTTTACTCCTGGTTCAAGTCAAATTGCTCCGGGAACAGTGAGAGACAGCTTAGTTTGGTCTGAATGCAACGCCATGCAGGAGAAAATAAATCAAGGGTCCCCTTCACCAAGCACTGACTATATAGCACTTGATCAAGCCATGATGTATTAAAAATATATAGGTGGTGGAAGACTTCAGCTCCGAGCTGCGCTGAGAAAATAATATTCTGGGTCCGCGGTCCATTATGAATTCTTCCTTCCAGAAATTCGAGTAATATTTTACTATGTTGCTCCCAAGTTTCTCCGAAAGACCGTATTAATTTCCTTCCACTTGGAATAATATAATTTTGGACGCAAACGTGAATCCTAACTTCAATCTTCTGTTCGGCGTTATAAGATTCTCCCATATCGTGTTTTACGTCAGACTCCCGGTAGGCCTATCGAAAGGTCCAATTAGCAGCTCATTGATAGATGTTTCTTGAATAAATGATGACAAATTAATACAATTGTTTAAGCTAATGTCTTGTAATGGACCATATGTCATATTACTATGCTTAGTTGACTATTCACGTAGAGTCTAAAGCTACCGTCATTTAAACTTTCCTAAGCTGAGTTGACCTACCCTTGCATGTTTGTTGATAATTATATTACCATGTTTTGGAACTACGATTGTAATGTAATCCCCTCCCACTCTATTTTTCTATCTCTATAAATAGCATAGGTTTACAAAACCTACAAAGTCTACGGTGTTAATAGTTGACTAGTCAGTTACGAGTCTAGTAGAAAAGTATTTTAGATTTTTTTTTTTTTATTTGAATCTGACCTGTCCTCACATGGTAGTTGATGACCATGTTACTTATTTTGGAGCTAATTTAGTACTGCAATCTCCCCTGCAGCCCTTCATTCCCTCTCAAAAGGCATTGGTTTATAAATCTACGTACTTTTTGAGTTGTCACGGCATGTTCATCAGTGTTTGACATTTGCAATGCTATCAATAATACAGTAACATATTGGCCTATTTCAGGTAAGTCCTTGATAGTGTTTGGTTATTCTTTTCGTATTTCTAAAATAAAAATACAAATCCTTAGGGAATAGTTATTTATTAAATTTATTTTAAATTTTTGTTTGGTTGAAAATCTGCTATTCTATCCAAAATAAAGTGTAATTAATGTAATATTATTCTATATAACTTAAAATAAGATACAATTAATGCTCATAAAAAATCTAAAATAAGTTATTTCATGATCCACCATGAAATAACTGAACCAAGATAGATGAGAATAAGATACTATTAATACAAGATTGATCGAAATTGCTAAACTTATGAAGCCCACCATCACTTCTTTTAGTGTTTGGAAAAATAAGATAGAATAAATTCTTATTCTATCTAAAATAAAAACATCCAAACACTACCTAAAGTCCGTTTGCACGTAAATGAAATAGTTTCCCCAATCAGCCGCTTGCACAAGACAGACGTACAACACCACTTGTAGTGCTCACCTGGATTGGTTCAATTTGCAGTTCTCCCCATCACTAATTTGTTGCAGGAAGACATGCCAACAAGGTATGAACTCATGTTATCCTAAATATATATCTACCTACCAAGTATAGTCGTGTTATCCTAAATATATATCTACCATCCAAGTATGGTCGTTTTTATAAACATGACAATGAAAGCGATAAGCTGAATGTTATTCACATTAAAATCAGTGGAACAATCAATAGAGCTGAGACGTTATTTCTCAGCAACTGGCCAACTGTTTGAGGAACAATTTTGCCAAAGTCTAAATTTGTTGTTTTTGTTGTTTTCTTCTTCTTCTTTTTTTGGCGCATGAGATTCGAAAGTTTGAATTTAAAATCCCCTTCATCTTTCTCAAAAATAACCTAAGGACTTTTCCAAAATCCAAGTTATCCAAACAAATTGCCACTGGAAACCGGAAAAAATACTCAAACTGACAGTTTCCTAACAGATGAAGATCGGCATATCCGCTTATTATTGCCGCAAGATTCCGCCCCAAACTCTCGAATCTTAACGGCCTAATACTGCCATCCCATTTGGCCCCGTCCAACGCTATATTGCGGAATACAAGTCAAGATGGGGGAAGATAAGTGAGCCTTTGGTCAACGATGACAGACAAGTAACCGGACAGCGGGCCCCACTGCCCACAACCACCACCACCCCGACCTTTGACCGCTTCCGCACCCCATCGCGGGGCCCCGATACCAGATCTTTTTGACCCAGGCTCGGGAAACGACACCGGACTTCAAAGCTAAGCATTAAATCCGCTTCAATCACAGAACACAAAAGGACAAAGTCCTTAATCCCACGGTCCCCTTCCCAACCGTTCCTTAGTCAACAAATACTCGAATTTCCTAAAAACCTTACTTTATCTCCTCAAAAATTTTTACAACATCAAAAAAAAAAAAAAAACAGAGCCACAAGAGCTACATCACGGTGACGGGAACACGAGATGGACGGTCTTGATCACGCAACCCGAAAGTCCCTTCAAGGAGAAGACTCCATCATGAGTTTATCGGTGGACAGCGGCACAGGATTCTGGGTGTGCCGATGCTCCCCCTCGTACGTCACGATCAGCATCGATGGGTCGTCCGGCGCCCTCTCCACGTGCTTCCTCGCCGGACACCCCCTCACGCTGCTGCACTTGTAATAGCCCCTGCAAGAACAACGAGAACGAACGAACGAACGGATCGGATCAAGCCCAGGTCAGAGGATAAAAAAGATCAGACGGCTCAGAATGGGGGAGATAGCAACCTCGGATAAGGGGAGCCCTTGATCGGCTTCTGCCCGTACTTCCGCCACGAGAACTCGTCCGGCGGGATATCGGCCATCCTCGAACTTATCGCCGGGACTCGGATCGTCCTCTTCACTCGAGATTTCCTGAAAACCGTTACGCGTAGATTAGCCTAGAGGGCAGGTGTTTGATAACGTGCGCGGCTCAAGGCGGTTCCTATCGTGCGCGGGAGGGGGGCGAGGGCTCAGTCTGTGTTACCTTCTCTTCGAGCAATGGCAGCGGCCACCGGAAGCGGCGTACTTGCCACCGGCGACCTCGGAGTGGGCGTGGCCGTGGCATTTCTTCTTGGAGGAGGACGAGAGCGGTGGCTTGCCCGCGGAGGCGGCAGGGGCGACCAGAGGGAGGAGGGACGAGCCCTGCTTACCGTTCGAGACGCTGCCGTCGCCGGTGATCGACGAGAGGAAGGAGGAGCTCGCCGATGAAAGTGGGGCCGAGATGCTGAAGCTCTCCTTGGAGTACTGAACGGCAGCAGTCTCACGGCACGGAGTCGGATCGGGCTTTGTGAAGTCCAGGGTTAGGGCATGCGGCGCCGCAGGAGGCGGCGGCGGAGGGAGGGACTGGGTCTGGCGCACCTGCAGCGGCGCCGAGGCCAGGTTGAGGGTCGGCGCAGCGACCGGAGTGGCTGCGGCCGGCGGCCCACGGCGGAAGCGGGCGTGGCCTGTCCGGTTGAGGATGGAGATGACCTTCTTAAACTTGGAGACCGTCTGATCGGCAATATCCCTGCAATCGGACGGCGACTTCTGGTGGGTAAGCTGGAAGACCAGGTGTTCCAAGCTCCGGAGGCCCGCGGAGGCGGCCTCCTGGATCGCGATCTGGTCGTCCACCTTCGCGTAGCCCATCAGATCAACGGCCATCTGCGACCGACGAGATCCTAATCACCTTACGAAATGGAAATCGGAAACCTAAGAGCGCTAAGCGACCATTAGAGACGGGCGAAAGAGGGGAGAGATTGGATTGGAGACGGGGGAGAGGAACCGTGGAAGGGGAGGGGATTATAAAGGGAAGAGGGGCGACCGGAGAAACCGGCTATAAGATTCTTAGTCAAATGCGTCTTTAGATCGGACGGTTCTGATGAAATCAACTTCGCGTGCTTTTTCTTGTGATCATCATGCACCCGCGTTCCACAAGAGTAGCTGGCGGGAGGCGTCAGTCATAAGGCGGACTCCTCTGTTTAAAAGACGTTCTAATAATCGTGACAGGATCTTGATACAGTAGCGAGATATCGCAGTTTATCGTGACTCCATCCTTCGGTTGCTGCTGCTTGGACTATTGGATGTCTTCCGGCCATTTTGGTGTGTGCACTTTCTTAATACCATGGCGTGCATATAAAAAAGAAATTAAAAAAAAAAAAAAAAAAAGGCTCGAGCATCCGAGTCAGTTTTTTTTATTTTGGTATTGCTTGAGTAAAAAAAAATCAACTAAAACTATCGATGTGTACAAAATTTGATTTAATATCCACAATTTAATTCAACCATCTTCTGAGTAATTCAATTTAATTCACTTTATGATTACCAATTCAAGCTGACTTAGCTAACTTGACCTAATTTGAATTTAATTTATGATGAAATTTCAAATTTAGAAGCTGGATTGGATTATCGTCCATGCTGTGTGCCATCAAACTCGACTCAACCCCGTTGTGGGTTGTCACATGTAGGCGAAATTGTAGAAGATTCCCATGGTTGCAGGCTTCTAGAGGGACCGAGCAGTTGTGTTAGAGATGACCAGTAAGCCAACGAAAAAACCAAAACTTATATACGGCGAGAAAATGATCGAGAAAAAGCGGATAAGGCACACACGAGGCATTCGCATTTGAAACCGCCCTGTTGACCAAAGGGAAGCGTCTCCGAGACCGGGATTTGCCGGTAAGCTAGGGTGATCGTCGGATAGTCGCCAGATCGATCGGACGGTCGCGGGACAAAGGAACGGTTGACTGGGAGGAGGCCTGGGTGATAATAATTGTTTCGGTGGCCGCTCGTCTGGGTCCCCGCTCCAGCAGATGACCGACGCGTGGCAGAGATTTGATCTCCGCGAGGCATCATAGCTATTAGTTGTCAATAAATTATTACTAATTTTCTTGGCGACTTTCGTTTACTTTTACTTTTTTATGCTCTCGAGAAAGAGGAAAGGTAAAAAGTCAACGAAGGAATAGTGGTGGATAGGAGAATCGCGTGTTGACGTTAAAGATAAGACTGAGAACGAGTCGTAGGACGAAGGCAATCAATATTCAACGGTGGATGAGTACGAAGAGCACCATGGTTTCGGGCCGTTGGATTGATGGGCCTGAACGAATAAAGGTGGTAGGATTTTATGCCGGTGTTACAGATTATACTACGGACGGACCTTAGTTTATATCCTAGGGTTTTGAACGAGACGCGTCCATGGACCCCGGTGGACTTTAACAGGAGGAAGGTGCGGTGTCTTTGTTGGTATTTTGTCAAGGCACCTGGCAATCAAAGTCCTGGGGAAGATTGGAAGCAAACAAAGGCCTTTGGAGGACTTGGCCGGTAGGTTTGATCTGGCACCTTCTCATTCGTTACCTCAAGGAACTAGACCCATACTTGTGGCTGGGAGTTTGGATATATTTCACAGGCCGGTGGACAGCATTCTTCAAATAGTGATTGGTCATCCATGTATGATACCTGATGCGGATGGTCCAGAATGCACGCCATCTGTCTCAGTGTGAAATCTCTCCAATCAGTGGAGAGGTCCGATTCAATCACCTGATGTACATGCATAACTCATTTAATTATAATAAATTTTCATATGATTATTCTTTTCTTAATAATTCACGCAACAAGGATTGAGGCCTCTGTCTTAGGTGGAGGAGAATACAAGCTAATCTGCAATATTCTATCAACGAACATGTGTGACACATAAACCAACTATGATAAGTCATGTCATTTCGAGGTTGCATATGACATATGAAAATATGCTTGTTTATGACCATGGAATTCACTTTTAGCTAAGCAGTTTGATCTTCGCATCACTCAATTTTTCTTTTTATTAGAAGGCAAAATTCTCAAAAGTGGCTCGAATAGTCCTTCTGCAGTCTGCGTAGATTGGTTTTATTCAAGTTGACATATGCTTGTTTTGCTTAAAAGAAAGAAGAAGAAAAACAAGGCTGGGATACGCACTTGAAATGGACATCTTATGCATGATATTTAATAAACAGAATTTGTATGATGGGTTCGCTCCAAGCGTGACCATCTATTAGAGAATTTCTGAATCAGTGGCAACAGTTTGACATAGAATGGCTCAAGCAAGTCAAGTGTCTCGCCAGGACATGTAATGTCCCAACAATAGGACAAGATGAGTCCCTTGGTGAATGCCAATACCATGTCAATAGACAATTAGATACACAATGGCCTTGGATTCCATTTATCCTGGATACTTCGTAGAATATGCTCATATTTTTAGAAGTTCTCGCTAATTTTTCCAAATCTTATCATTTACCAAGTCCTTTTCAGAGTAATCCTTTTAGTCTACCTTCTCGCCGTTCTTTACAGATTTCACCTAAAATTTCAAAAACAAGAAGCTTCAGTCATACACATTGTATATTTATTACAGAGGTATATCCTGAAATGGGTTTTTGCTGTGGCATACATATGCTGATATGATTGGGCACGACTAAAAGAAACAAAGGGAAAGTCCAATCTAAAAGAAACAATCCAGCGTCTGCCCGAGCTTTAGTCAACACAGAATCTGGAAAGTTGTGAAACAAGAAAGATGGAGGCAGTTGAGAGAGCAATTGCGATACCCCAGTTTTCAAGCTCAAGGATTTGATCCGGGGTCGAGAGCAGTAAATAACTCCTCTGCGAGGGCTAAAGCTTGGCGAACTACAGCAACAACCGGAGAGGACAAAAATTTCGTGATATTATTCCTTTCGTTCTCTTTAGCATCAGCAGATCCGAAAGCCATGGATGATAGACGGTAAACAAGGCCAGTACCAAGAAATCAAACCATTGAGCCACCTCCTGCGCCATCTATAAACTAATTGAAAGCTGAGATGCTTTTGGGTATTGAATAAACATATGCTGAATATATTCGACCACTCCACGGCATCTACTGCCATCTGGTTGTGCGAACCTACGAGCTTCGTATACTGCTCTTCATATACTTGATGGAGGGTTGCCGTTTATGTGATGCTTGGTTTCAATATTGGATCTGTTGGGGAATACCCACCGACCGACCGACCGATGGTCGGAGAAACCGACCGACCGACTTACGATCGAAGAGACCGACCGACCGACTGCCGGGGGGACCGATCGACCAACGGTCGAGCGGACCGACCGACCGACTGACGGCCAGAGCGACCGACTGACGGACGCCACCACCGGCTAATTATCGGCTCACGACCGACTGAGGATATGTCGGGCACACCTTCCCCGACCGACTGAACCCAGAGGTCTGATGGCCGACTCACGTAAGACTCCCCGACTAATGGAGGGGTCCGACGCCACTCAGCTGGCCACCGACTCAGGGTCGGTCGACTCCTCCTATCGCCGTACAGCCGCCAGACCTTGTCAGTTCTGACAGCAACATGCGGCGCGGCTATCTAGGGGCATTGTCCCGCCAAGGGCATTGTCAACCCTGGTGATTTGACAGCCCCACGGCGACGTGACGTTTTCACGGCGACTCTGACAGTCTACAGTGAGTTGACAGTTCCTCACTCATCTGCGCCATTAATGACGGCGCCATACCGTGCTCTACTATATAAACCGGGGAAGGCAACAGTGCAAGGGATCCGCTCCATCTCTCCACTTCTCGACTTCGAAACCACAGGCTCGCTCCTCTCCCCCTCTCCCCCTCTCGACCGAGCTCTCTTCATTTCACTGTTGCCCAGTCACCTCTCTGACTTGACCGTCGGAGGATCCCCGCCGGAGCCGCCTCTGGTCAGTGCGGACTTCTCGTTTTTGCAGGTGCACGCTCCCCGACGATCGGACGACGAGGCGATTGGCCGCAACAGATTGACGCGCCAGGTAGGGGACAGCATGACAAAGACAAGAGCTCAACGATCAAGGATCACCGGATCGGCAAGGCGCTCTTCCCACCGGGAAGAGGCCTCTCCGCCACCACCGACGGCGGAGCCCAGCTCTCCACACCCCGCGGTGACCACGGAGGCGCAGATCGCGGCCATCGTACGGCAGATGACCGTACTGACGGACGCAGTCAAGAGCCTCCAGCAGCAACCGGCGGCCCGTCCGATGCCCTCCAGGAGCAGCCGCCGACGACCGCGCCGATCTCCGTCGCCTCCGCGCGAGCGCCCTCAACAGCACTCCCACGGAGAAGAGGAGGAGCGGCCCTGGCGCGACGACCGACGGTCCCAGCGGCCCTCCCTTTCCCCGCTGAAACGGGCAAGGAAGGAAAAACGATCGCGCACGCCGTCGGCCTCCCTCTCGAAATCTTCTGGAGACTCCACTCTCGGGGTCTCCCAGCATCGACGAGCGGATGACTACGAGCGCCGGTTCGAGGAAATCGACCGCCGACTCGCCCAGTTGCAGATGGACGGCCAGAAGTCTTCGAACGACGTCGACTTCCAGACCGCCCAACCTCTCTTCCGATTGGTCCTCGACGAGCCGATTCCCAGTCGGTTCAAAATGCCGCACGTGGAGCCATACGACGGCTCCACCGACCCAGTCGACCACCTCGAGGGCTATAAAGCTCTCATGACGATTCAAGGGGCAACCGACGCTCTTTTTTGCATCGGCTTCCTCGCTACGCTCCGCAAGGCTGCCAGGGCCTGATACTCCGGCCTTCGGTCGGAAAGTATCCACTCCTTCGGGCAGCTCGAGCACTCGTTCGTGGCCCATTTCAGCACCAGCCGAAAGCCGCCGCGAACGTCGGACAGCCTTTTCTCCCTCAAGCAGGGAGAAAATGAGACGCTCCGACACTTCGTGGCGCGATTCAACACGGCCACGCTTGAGGTCCGGGACCTCAACGAAGACATTGCTGTCTCAGCCATGAAGCGGGGCCTGAGGGCGTCCCGATTCACCTATTCTCTGGACAAGACCCTCCCCCGGACATACGCCGAGCTGCTGGAGCGCGCATACAAGTATATGCGCGCGGACGAAGGAGCGTCCGACCGACGCTTGGCCGAGCCCAGAGGCCCGAAAGAGAAGCGGAGGAAAGGTCGGGAGCCCGCCGAACCCAGCAGGCCCCCAACCGATAGTCGGGTCTCGCCACCCCGACGAATCCAAAAGTCACCCCGACAACAGACTCCGAGGCCGGCACGCCCCAGGTATGACTCCTACACTCCTCTCTCCGCTCCTCGTGCGCAGATTCTAATGGAGATCGAGGGGAAGGAATACCTGCGACGGCCTCCACCTCTGAAGGCAAAAGACCTCGACCGTCGGAAGTACTGTCGATTTCACCGAAGCCACGGCCACGACACCGAGCAGTGCATCCAGCTGAAGGATGAGATCGAAGCTCTCATCCGTCGGGGGTATCTCGGCAAATTTCGGAAGGGTCCGCCGACCCAACCAGTTGCCGATCGACGATCCTAGCCGACTGAAGAAGCGACGAACAATCAGCCGACGGCCGGAGTCATCAACATGATCTCCAAGCGGCTGGGCCCGGGGACGTCTGCGGGAGGGGAACCGACGAAAAAGCCGCGCCCGGACGACGTAATCACCTTTACGGAGGATGACGTTCGGGGCATCCAAACTCCCCACGACGATGCTGTTGTTGTGTCGGCGACAATAGCAAATTATGATGTAAAATAAATTTTTGTTGATAATGGAAGTTCGACAAATATTTTGTTTTACTCGACCTTCTCCCGAATGCAACTGTCAACTGACCGACTTAAGAGGGTCTCCATGCCCTTGATCGGCTTTGCCGGAGACGCCGTCACGACAGAGGGAGAAATCACCCTGCCCGTGACGGTCGGCACCGAACCACGGCAAAGCACGGTCCACCTAACTTTCGCGGTCGTCCAAGTTCCTTCGGCTTACAACGCCATACTTGGACGACCCGGATTGAACGCCCTCAAGGCAATCGTCTCGACGTACCATCTTCTTGTTCGGTTCCCGACCAAAAACGGAATCGGAGAGATGCGCGGAGATCAACAGCTCGCCCGACGATGCTTCCAAATCTCCGCTCAAGACGACGAGTCGAAGGGCTCCCTGACAATCGACAAGTTGGACCAGCGGGAGGAGAAAGAGCGAGGTTCGCCGGCCGAGCAGCTCGAGGCGATCCCGATAGGAGAAAATCCCGACAGGAAAGTTTGGGTCGGGTCTCAATTGCCCGACACCGAACGACGCCGACTGACGGAGCTGCTGACGGCCAATGCCGACATATTTGGTTGGTCGGCAGCAGATATGTCGGGCATCCCCCCGAAAACTGTAACCCACCGACTCAACATCGACCCGACGATGAGGCCGGTGAGGCAGAAGAAAAGGTCCTTCGCTCCAGAAAGACAGAGGGCCATCGACGAAGAAGTGGACAAGCTACTCGAAGCAGGCTTCATCCGAGAATCCACGTATCCCGATTGGCTCGCCAATGTTGTCATGGTCAAAAAAGCCAACGGAAAGTGGAGGATCTGCATCGACTACACCGACCTCAACCGGGCCTGCCCAAAGGATAGCTTCCCACTTCCCAAGATCGACCAGCTGGTGGACGCGACGTCCGGATTTTGACTGCTCAGCTTCATGGACGCCTTCGCCGGATACAACCAGATCCGGATGGCGTCGGAAGACGAGGAGCACACCACGTTCGTGACTCCCAAGGGCCTCTACTGTTATCGGGTGAGTGCCAACAGGCCTTTGAGGACCTGAAGAAGTACTTGGCTTCCCCACCGCTGCTCGTAAAGCCGCAGGATGGGGAGACCCTGTATCTCTACTTGGCCACATCTTCTGAGGCGATCAGTTCGGTGCTCGTCCGAAAAAATGAGTGCCGAACCCATCAGCCTATCTACTACACCAGCAAAGTACTCCACGGTGCCGAGGCCAGATACTCGGAGACGGAAAAGATGATTTTCGCCCTGACCGTCTCCGCGCAACGACTCCGTCCATACTTCCAGGCCCACGCCATAGTGGTGCTCACCAACCAGCCCTTGAGGGCGATATTGCGCCGACCCGACACATCTGGGTGACTCACGAAGTGGGCGATGAAGCTCAGCGAGTTCGACATTCAGTATCGACCAAGGCCTGCCCTGAAAGCTCAGGTCTTGGCCGACTTCATCGCCGAATGCCCGACAACCGACCAAGGGTCGGGAGCTGAAGACCCAGGATGAGATGTGGTCTCTGAGCCAGACCCGATCTCCACCTGGGTACTCCACATCGACGGAGCCTCAAACGCTCAGGGAAGCGGGGCCGGGCTCCTGCTCACGAATTCGGAGGGGGTGGTCACCGAGTACGCCCTCCGGTTCGACTTCAAGGCCTCCAACAATCAAGCCGAATACGAGGCACTCCTCGCCGGCTTGAGGATGGCAAGGGAGCTGGGCGTCGACAGCCTCCGGGCATTCTCCGACTCTCAGCTGATCGTAGGGCAGGTCAAGGGTGAATTCGAGGCGCGAGACCCGACCATGGTCAAGTACCTTCAGAAAGTGAAGGACCTCGTGGCACGCCTCAAGTATTTCGAAATTTCCCACATCCCTAGGTCGGAGAACGCCCGTGCCGATGCACTCTCCAGACTGGCGACTTCGGCCTTCGACTCCTTGGGTCGAACGTTCATGGAGAACCTCGAGCAGCCGAGCATCGATCGGGTCGAAGGGGTACAGCAGCTAACATCCGAACCAAGTTGGATGGACCCGATCGTCCGGTATCTGACCGACGGGATCAGTCCCGAAGATCCCACGGAGGCCAAGCGACTCTGATGGTCGGCCTCACAATATGTCATCATGGACGGCCGACTCTACAAGAGGTCGTTCTCCCTTCCCCTGCTTAGGTATTTGGGACCGACCGACGCCGACTACGCTCTCCGAGAGGTTCACGAAGGAATTTGCGAGAATCACTTGGGGGGCAAGTCCGTGGCCTACAAAGTCCTGCGACAAGGTTATTACTGGCCTACCATGAAGAGGGATGCAGCCGAGTTGGTCCGGAGGTGCGAGCCATGTCAAAAGTACGCCAATGTTCAACACCAACCGGCCAGCCAAATTGCCCCTATTGTCGCTCCGTGGCCCTTCGCCCAGTGGGAGGTCGACATTCTCGGTCCTTTTCCACCAGCGTCGGGCCAGAGGAAGTTCATCGTTGTCGCCATCGACTATTTCACTAAGTGGGTGGAGGCCGAACCATTGGCGCAGATCACCGAGCGGAAGATGGAGGACTTTATCCAGAAATCCGTCATCTTCAGGTTCGGATTGCCGCACACCATCATCACCGACAACGGACGGCAATTCGACAACTAGGACTTCAGAGACTTCTGCGCCAGGTTCCACATCAGGCACCGACTGACTTCAGTCGGGCACCCCCAGTCCAACGGCGAGGTCGAGGTGACCAACCGAACCTTGCTCCACGGGCTCAAGACCCGACTAAACGAAGCCAAAGGCCTCTGGGTCGACGAGCTAGGCTCCGTTTTGTGGGCTTACCGAACGACCCCCCGCGTTCCGACCGGGGAGTCGCCTTTCAGTTTGGCCTATGGAACGGAGGCCATGATCCCGCTCGAGATTGGACTGCCATCTTCAAGGGTCGAGCGGTATCAAGAGCCGGACAACTTCGAGAATCGGAGGGCCGACCTAGACCTCCTCCCTGAACTGCGGGACGAGGCCCAAATTCGCATGGCTTCGTACCGACAGAGGGTCGCCCGGTATTACAACGCCAAGGTCAGACCGAAGCTTTTCAGGCCTGGCGACTTGGTCTTGAGGAAGGCAGAAGTGTCGAAGCCCTTGGACCAAGGGAAGCTGGCTCCCAATTGGGAAGGACCCTACAAGGTAGCAGACACCTACGGACCGAGAGCCTACCGACTGGAGATCCTTGACGGGAGATCCATTCCCCGAACTTGGAACGTCGACAACCTGAAGCTGTATTACCAATGAACTTTGTAATTCGATAGTCGAAATACAAATTCAGTTTGAAAGTTCGGAGTTTTAACTCTTCGACTGATGATCGGTGCTCATCAAGGTCAAGCCCCGACATGCTAATGTGGACTTAGTATCCTCTTGGAACCAACGGTCTTATCGCCGGTGATCCATCGGACTCTTGCGAGGACCGACTCATCAACATGGTCGGGAGTTGACACTCCTTCGACGATACATCGGACCCTTACAAGGACCGATGAACCCTTATTGACGGGAGTTGACACTCCTTCGACGATCGACGATACATCGGACCCTTACAAGGACCGATGCACCCTTACGGACGGGAGTTAACACTCCTTCTACGGTTGAACTTTCGGGCCAAACCATCGGCTGACAAGCCGATCGGGCCCCGACCAAAGAGAGGCAAAAAGCCTACGCGACTGACGTCGCGACCTCCGACCCAGGCTACGACCGGTCGAGGGATATTCGGCTTGCCACTGTCTATCGCACAACGCGACCTTAGTCGCATCCACGACTTGCCGACCGACCTACGGCCGGCTGAACGATATTCGGCTTACTACCGTATATCGAAAGATACAGGACGAATACCCGACGCAAGAGCATAGGGATCCGACTTATTGTCGTTCCCCCGACACTGCGCCGGACGACATTCGACTAAATGCGTCCATGGAAGCCCGACTACCGAACCTTTACCAGGTTCGGTCGGCTCCCAACTCAACAAGACGCGCCCGACTGACGAGCTCGACTATCAGAAGCCGACCCAAAGTCGGGACTTACCCCTTCTTCGTAGCGGCACGAGTTGCCGAACGTCTTACCGACTTAAGTGAGTTGGCGACTTACATAAGTTAATGACTCACTAAGGCATTCAACCATACATTTGGAAGAAGGAGACAAAGGGAGAGCAGAAGAAGTTTTCATTCAAAATTTTCATTCAAAGTGTACAAAGTTGGGTCGAAGCCCGATTACAAGTATTTCAAAGAAAATAGGAAAAGCAAAAGAAAGTCGGTAAACCCCGATCACCCGTCTGAGTCGATCTCCTCGACCGACGGGGGATCGGGGATGACTGGTGTGTCGGCCACGATCGGGGCTGGGTCGACGGCTGGAGCTGGTCCTTCGGTCGGCGGGGGACTGGCAGTCGACGCCGCTTCCTCCGGGATGACTTCCTCCGCAGCAACTACGCCTCCCGATGGCTGGTCGGCCATCTCCTCGGTGGCTTCCTCCTCGGCCCCCGGTGGGACGATGCTGCTAAGGTCCAGCTCCGGATACAAGGCCCGGACTGCCTCCCGACCGTCCTCGTACCCCACCCGATACGAGGCGAAACCCGACTCGAGCATCTCCTCCCGATATTGGTCGGAGACACGGAAGTCTTCAACCGCCCGGTCGGCCGACTCCCTCGCCGACCTTGCCTCTTCCTCCGCCCGGCCGAGCGACTCCTTCGCCGACTCCGCCTCCGCCTTTGCTATGTCGGCGTCGGCTTGGGCGATCGAAAGTTCCTCCTCGGCCTTGGCGAGCTTCTCCAGGCTCACCCGGAGCTGCTCGCGCTCGCCTTGGAGTTCAGCGGCAACACCGTCCCGTTCGTGCCGAAGACGACGCACGGCTCGACCCTTGTGTCTGGCCTCCTTCTTGGCCGACTTAAGTTCGGACCCAAGCCGGGAGACCTCGTCCACTAACTTGGCCTCCCGGTCGGCCGACTGCTGAAGATGGTCGACCAACATCGCCTTCTCGGCTTCGGCCGCCGCCGACCTCTCCTTATAGGCGGCCCGGACGTTACCGAACCTCCGATACCCGGCCTCCAGTTCCGACATTGTATAGATCAGCTGCCGATTGCAAATGCTTCGTCAGGATCACATAATGAGAAAAATCTCTAAGGAAAAGAGAAGGTGATGCGAAGCTTACCTCGACCATAGTCGGGTAGAACTTTGACAGCATCTCGGTTACCTGCCGAGATCTCAGCGACTCCACGTCGGTCGGAAGGAGGATCCTCTGGCACAACCTTCTCGCCAGGTTATGGTCGGCCAACGCCGATGCACCCTCAGGGAACTGTGCGCTGGGTGGCACAGATCGGCTCCCCGACCTTGTTTCGTCCGCGGGGTCCATCGGGGCCTTCCCTCGATCGGTCGCCCCGACCGACGGAACCGGCAGCGAGGGGATGCTCGAAGTAGAACCAGCACCCCCCGCTGCGGCCACAGACGCTGCCGGATGGTGTTCGGTTTCCCGAACTACATCCGGCTCCACCGCCTCCGGTGATGCCGCCGACGTTCCTTCAGTCGCTTCACCCATCGGCCTCTCCTCCGAACGCATCGCCGGAGCCGTGAGCGCGATGACGGGCTCGGATTGATCGGTCACCGACGCTTCGATGATCGGCGCCGCTGGAGCAGGCTTCTTCGGCGGACATGAAGGTCCGGCCTCCGATGCTGGCCTCTTTCTTGTCGCGAATTGCCGAATCTCCGCGTCTGTCGGCCGCATTCTCGGAGGTGTCCCTGCAATACCGACGAAGGTGTTAACTAAAGAACCGAACTAAGGGTCGGATGAAAAGGAGACCGAGAAATCGGACGATACCTAGTCGGGGGACCAAGCTTAAGCCGGCGTCATAGAGAGCTTGTTCGGTAACAAGCTCCCTCTGCTTCGGGACCGACATATCTTTGAGTCGGTGGAAGTCCTCCCGGTCGTCCGCTTCCACCCGACTGTTGTCATTGGCTTCGGTTCGGGGCACACCCCAATGAGAAGGAAAGCCCCAAGAAGATGGAGAAGAAACAAAGAAGAATTAGTTCTTCCACCCATGAATGGATGATGGAAGACCGGTGATAAAGGAAAGACCCTTCCGGGGGTTAAAGAGCCACCACCCTCGGGCTTTAGGGTGGGGTCGGAGCACAAAGAAGGCCCGGAAGAGAGAAATGTGAGGGTTGGTCGGCAAAAGCTGACACAACAAAGCAAAACTGATTATGAGACGGACTGAGTTCGGCGCTAGTTGCGCCGGACAGAGTCTGTAATAGTTCAGAAGATTTCGGACGAACTTCGAAATCGGGAGCCGAAGACCTGCGCGGAGGTCCTCGACATACAGCGCCAGCTGACCAGGCAGAGGGCTGTTAACTCGACCGCCGGCCCCTGGGGCGGACAGTTGAAACTGCTCCGGGATGCAATATTGCTCCCGAAACCGATCAACATTCGGCCCCGAAAGCGAGGAGACCTCATCTTTCGGAGTCGACCGGGAGTCATCGGTCGGGTTCCCCGACCGAGCTTCCTGAGTCGGATTCCTGGCCATTGTACCGGAACCGAATGAGAAAGAAACGGAGAAGAAGGAGATGAGAAGGATGAAGAGGAGACCACGAACCGGAGGAGCTCTTCTGGAAGCAAGAAAGCTCTGCCTGCGATGACTGAGAAATCGCCCGGACAGAGTTTCGGCAGCAAAATAGCAATGGTGGGGTCTTAGGTCCGAGAGGTCCTATATATATAGGCCCGACCGATGGCCAAGATGACTCCGCACCGACCGAAGCTCCATGGATGCGCGACACGTGGCGGTCTCCGGGTGGCTGAGGATTCGGCGCGCCCTGTCCCGGGACGGCCGCACCGCCCATATTAAATGCGGGGGGCGCCGGCCAACCACCTTCGACACGCGGCATGCGGGGACGCGGTTCCGCATTTATGCGCCCGCGCCGATTCGCGTTCCCGATGGGACGCCTGCCAGCGCCCCACGCTCCCACGATCGGCGCCGGATATCCGGTCGTCAGACACCGTATCGTCCGGCGCCCGATCTCCTGACACCGATGTAACGTCTGACGATGACAAGACGCGACGTCTGACACCTGACGCCGACGTGACATCTGACACCGACTAGACGCCCAAATTGCTCGGCATTTATGAGGCGCCTGACATCGGATCAACCGGCGGTACGGTCGGATCTGTGCATGCGACAAATCCACTCCTGGTCGCCCAAGATTGCTGCCCGAATAAAAGCATCCGACAGCTCACCATCCGACTCAGGAGTGGAGGGGGGCAACTGTTGGAGAATACCCACCGACCGACCGACCGATGGCCGGAGGAACCGACCGACCGACTTACGGTCGAAGGGACCGACCGACCGACTGCCGGGGGGACCGACCGACCAACGGTCGAGCGGACCGACCGATCGACTGACGGCCGGAGCGACCGACTGACGGACGCCACCACCGGCTAATTATCGGCTCACGACCGACTGAGGATATGTCGGGCACACCTTCCCCGACCGACTGAACCCAGAGGTCTGATGGCCGACTCACGTAAGACTCCCCGACTAACGGTGGGGTCCGACGCCACTCAGCTGGTCACCGACTCAGGGTCGGTCGACTCCTCCTATCGCCGTACAGCCGCCAGACCTTGTCAGTTCTGACAGCAACATGCGGCGCGGCTATCTAGGGGCATTGTCCCGCCAAGGACATTGTCAACCCTGGTGATTTGACAGCCACACGGCGACGTGATGTTTTCACGGCGACTCTGACAGTCTACAGTGAGTTGACAGTTCCTCACTCGTCTGCGCCATTAATGACGGCGCCATACCGTGCTCCACTATATAAACCGGGGAAGGCAACAGTGCAAGGGATCCGCTCCATCTCTCCACTTCTCGACTTCAAAACCACAGGCTCGCTCCTCTTCTCCTCTCCCCCTCTCGACCGAGCTCTCTTCATTTCACTGTTGCCCAGTCACCTCTCTGACTTGACCGTCGGAGGGTCCCCGCCGGAGCCGCCTCCGATCAGTGTGGACTTCTCGTTTTTGCAGGTGCACACTCTCCGGCGATCGAACGACGAGGCGATTGGCCGCAACAGGGTCATACTCCACCAAAAATCATGTGACCGCCGTCTGATCATCAGCCATCGAAATGCCTCTTTTATGGCTCAGGGGAATTTTGTTCGGTGGATCGGGCACGCTCAGGCCAAGGATCTTCCCAGGAGGGCTGAATAAGAATAATAATAATCAGAAAAAGAAAGGAAAAAAAAGAAAAAGGAGAGACAAATTAGTCTATATGGTAGAGTGAGTTACTTAATACATACATAAAAAGACAAATAACCATATAAGCAATATATACCTAAGGAATTGACACGGAAGGAAGGTGGAGACCACTACTACTCCCCGGCTCCACCTAATAAAACCATACAATGAAAATTTCAATCAGATGCTAACAACCAGGAAAATATAGTCTCCCATCCTATTTGTGTCACCTTAATTATTATCCCTCTCATTTTCCTATAAATATCCCCTCTCTTCTTCCAAAGAATAATAAAAAATAATAAGAAAAAAATTTTAAATTATGCTAGAATGCAAAAAGTCCCAAGGATTCGGCAAACTCTAACTCTCTTCAACCTCTTCAAATCCTGGCCATTTTTCTCATCACCCTCCTCTACCCTATCATCACTAGCCACTCATCAAGAAAGAAAAAATGGAGCTTCAAAAATGCATTAACCGCCTACATCTCTCTCCTCTTCCTATTCTCTGCCTCTCTTCTTTTCGTTTTCTTTTCTTTTGCCATGTATGCATGGAACCCTAAGAACGGATTAGGAATCCACCTAGCTCAAGGGCCTTCTTCTAGGATGGGTGGTGAAATTGCACCCATAAGCACTACCCCACTATGAAACCAGATCCTCAATTGTAATCTTATCCATTAGATAGGTTCCTAGCACCTTAACTAGATGAGATTCTATAATTAGATTATGACTTCATAATAAATCCTAGGTCCTAGAGGAAGCCCCGAACACATCTTCTCATTTAAGCAGGTCCTAAATTGCAGTTGAAGTTCCCAATCCAAATTTTTGGATGATGCCGCTGGAGAGCTCGAGGCAATTCTTCCCGTCGAAGCCCACATGTGCTGACATCTATAGCACCCAAAAGCAATGAGTAGGTGTTAGTTGCAGCAATAATACCAAACAAGGCTTGATCAGAATCATAAACAAAATCCTATTCCAAAATTTGATTTCAACAATGACTATAAGACCGCTGGACCTTCCATTAATTAGATGGGATTGTTTTAATCAACCATTCCATAGTCCATGGGAAGATGGTGATACTTCTTTATCCATGAAAGCAGAAAGTTACACATACCAAGGGGATGAAATAACAGCAATGGATGACACTTATCTATGAAAGCAGGTATCGTGCTCCCTTCGCATTCCAAACAGTGATATTCATCACAAGGAGAAGCTCACCACCAGCTCTTCCTTCTTTTTTCATCTTCTCCAGCAACTGAAGATGACCTCCTCCAACAGCGGTGAACGACTTACCCAAATGCCAATCCGCCATACGATCAGAGTGGAAGAGGTCCTAACTGCTGGTCTAGGTCTCGACATCACCGTCATCCAGTCTTGGTTAAGGAAGCAACCATCGGAGACGGATTTCTTGGTCTTAGAATATGGATGAGTTGGGCTGCAGACCCCCAAATGGCTGGACTCACGGTTAGAATTGTTGATTAGAATTGTTCAGATGGCTCAGGTTCTTCTATCACAGGAACGTTGGATGGGTCCGATGAACTAGATCCACGTAACTCGTTGACCTCCGGTTCGGATGAGATCTTTTTCCATTCCCTTTTGCTGGAAGGTGATAAGGGTCTCTTCAAATCGTCTATTGTCATCTGGATTGTCCTCGTGATTCAGTCGTGCTATCTATTTGACATGTTTTTCAGAGAGACGGGCAGCATGGTATGTTAGATTACATCTTATATTATTAAGCATTCTAAATATTGGATTTGATGACGGAACGAGACATACCCGCTGATTCTATGAAATTTTTTATTCTCTAATTTTATAAATTATACTCGTACAAGAATAATGTGATCATCTACTTAAAAAAAAAAAAAAAAATCATCTATTATAACTAGAGGTGTAAATGGACCGGATTGAATTGAATTATATTTAAATCTAACTCCTATCCGAAATATTTTGAATTTGAAAATTTGACTTCAAAATTGAATCAAATACTTTACTAGTTCAATCCAATCCAATTCGAAAAGTTCAGATTGAATTGGATTTTTGAACTTTTACATATATTAACTGTAATTTGGATCGTAATTCAAAAATAAATTATATGAATTCGAAATATATACTATTTATAGATACTCTATAATATCACCTTATATCTAATAACTAATATTATAATAGTAATGGATAAGAAATAAAAAATATAAATTTTAATACTAAAAGTCTTAACAAATCGTGCTATAATAGCATCATGTCAAAAATATAAGTTCTAGATTTTCAAAAAAAATTATATTATTTAAATATAATACATTTTTTAATATTTAAAAAAAATTAAACTTGAAACACATATAAAATTTAAAAATCTAAATTAGAAAAATAAATTAAATTTTGTTTGAATAAATAGTTTGGACTGTGGATTAGATTTGAATTTTATAACATTAAATCTAAATCTAAATCTAAATTCAAATTCAAAGTTCAAAATTTTTAAAAATTAATTTTAAATCTAAAATTAAAATCTAAAAATCTGATCCAACCTTCTTGAATCTATTTAGATGTTGAATTTTCTTCGATCCACTTGCGTCCTTCGGAGACATGGAATATATAATCTCTCCATTAATCCCATCCGGCAACGAGTAAACGCTTCGAGCCATTTGTGCTTCGTCACCGCATGAGCATTAATGGCTACTCGGTTGGCGACAAAACCAGGGGCGAAACAAAAACCATGTGCGTTTGGCAACATGTCCGATCCTCCAACGTGAAAAACAAATTCTTATGCTGGAGGTCTTTGTGATTTGGACAGATTCAGATACCTACAGGTTTCATTGGATTAGTGATGCCTGCCTAACAGCATGTGCGAGTGGACCATCACTTCCTCAGATGTTGAGAAATCCAGTAGGTGGGGGCCATTGGATTCATGGAGTGGATACTCTATTTGACTAGGCCCATATCAGTCCAAAATCTCTCTTGCCCAAAAATTCTTTGTGCACTGCAGATGATGCACAATATATGTATTATCTACGATGATTGACTCACATACAAAATCAAAATACAATATGTAAATTTTTTTTTTTCTTTCAATCCCATTCTTGAGCCAATCACCGTGGACGATGTGTACAGTTCTACACCACTCGCAGTACACAAAAAAATTTACAAATTTTATACGATAAGAAAAATCTGTCAGAGATTCTTTTCCTCTTCAATCATATAGATGGGATTTAGGCTAAGATTATGACGGGCCTCTGAAAAAAATATGCACCGGGCATATCAATATGCCCAATATCTGTAGAAAATCAAGCCTAATGCTATTGGATTTCTCAAACAAGCCGTATATTTAGAGGTTTTTTCCCTGCAGTAGTTGCAATACTAGATGCTCTTCTTGATCTCAAAATCCATAGGAAGATCTGATAGTCAGCATGGCAAATTGCATTTTTCTTTGATTGGAAGTTCGTGGCCAATCCTCCAGCCGCAACCCATGGACTTCGTCAACAGCAGTTGTGCCTCATCTTCTTCCTTCTAAAAACAGAGAAAAATCCCATGAGACAAAGTCAACACCAGGAAGTTTCGTGGCAAATTCAACCTTTAACTATTTTGCTACAAACTTTGTAGAAAATTCTTTCCCAAGAAACTTTTCAATGAGCTGCATCAACACACGTTGCCCTGGCCTTGTCAACTTTTCCATTAGAATATTTTCCGTAAATCTCCCTTGCAACATAATATCATCATCTATGACCTGTGCGAGTTCTACCGTTGTATTCTTCTTCATGAACAAACTTAAGCTTAAAGGTGCAATTGGTTTGGGTTGGATCGTGTTTTCTCAATCAAGCCGAATATGGAAGAATCAAAAATCCAACAATTCAAATTTAGCCTCATTTATTAAATATATAAAAATCCCAACTCAAATCAGATTGTTTTATTAAACAAGTAATGCGATCTCACTTGCAAAACCTATATGATAAAATGAGTCGAATTGGATTACACAAGTTAGGTGGGTCTTAAATGGATTTTTTTTCTTTTTGGTAACAATCTTAAATGGATTTAAAACAGATTAAGAGGGTCTTAAACATATTAAGTAGATCTAAATAGCTAAGCTTGTTTTTTAAAATGGGTTAGATGAGTTGGGTCATGACCAAAGATCCAGGTCCAAACGAATTTAACAGGCCAGAGACTTGTTTATTCATTGAAACAAGATGGATGGTCCCAATCTATACAAATGCATTGAAGGAGAAGTCACTACTCTCCCAGCGACAAGAATCATACGTACATACTGCGATATGTCCACCGTATGGTGGTGTTGGGAATCCAACAGCCCACAGATTGAAGATTGCGGCTATACCCAGCCAGCCCGACAGATAATTTAAAATAAAAAACGAATGATAAGCAAGATTGCAGCTGCAGTCATTAGCTTCAGTGGATAATAAAAAAATGAAAGAAATGATGGGAAAAAATTGCGACTGAAGGGACTTTTATTTCACTATATATTTTTTTAAAAAAAACTCATCAGTCTGTATATGGATGATTGTTGCATATGTTACCGTCGCAGTCCATTCCCCTTGATGCATCATCTGAAAAAGAAAGGCCTTCAAAACAAACCAAGTTGGACTTCTCCGTGTTTACCATCAAAAGTAGGGGGTTACTGCATGTTTCAGCAGCCCTCCTCCTATCCATATTGCATCATGTGGGAGGTATCAATACGGTTGTGTGGCCGCTATTGATTGCCGTTTGGGAAGATTGCTGCATGTAGCAGCCTTCCATTCTCAAAAAAAAAAAACCATAGGCTTTTTTGGGGTATACTTCCACGGCCCTATGGAGGGAAGACAAGGAATGAGAGGTGGGGCACGGGGATATTTATTGCTGGGGTTCAGCAGCTCCCCCCCCCCACACACACACACCGATCCCTTAGATGGATCAGCCTTTTGGGTCGGGTTACGATCCAATAATTTTATATGAGGGTTTCAGGTTCAGAAAGGATATGATTCGATGGACTTGAAAAAAAAAATTTGTTTTCAGATTCAGATAGGTTTAATAAAGGGTTTTGGGTCCAAACAGAACATTTTGGATTCTGTTAATTGGTCTAATGGATTCAGGTCGATGGGCCCAGGTTGCAGAAAATTAATTAGGTTTGGATTAGAATGGTTTGGATGGGTTTGGGTTAATCTGGATAGTTGAACTAGGATTGGGTTTGCCCATGGGGTTTGGTTTAGCCTTGGGTTTTGATTGGGTTCATGATTGGATTTGCAATTGCGGCTAGGTCGGTTGGGCTTGTGTTAGGGTTCGGGTTTTGACAACGGGGGCGGAAAGTGTGGCAGAGAGAACCCAGATTTTTGGCTAGGAAGTGGCAAGGATGGTGGAGGTTCCGATTATGTGGGATTAGGATGGTGGTGGATGGGGTGATGGGTTGGTGGTGGGGTCTTGGGTTGTGATTAGGGTTTGGCCCAAGGAAAGTGGCGATAGCGACAGACTAGGGTTTCGATAAATATTCGGTTTAGGGTTTCGAGGATAGAGGTCGGCACGACGGAGGGACATGTTGGGGATAAAAGGGAGCCCTTCTTAGGGTTAGGATTTGGGATCAAGATGGTGGTGGGAGGGGCTAGGGTTAGCATTGGGGTTTGAGTTAGGATTAGGATTTGGTCCACAAACGGCTGGGAGGAATGAAGGAAAGGGTTAGAGTTAGGGTTAGGGTCAATAGGGCCATGGTGAGGGAGAGGGCTGGGAGGAATGGAGGGGGGAGAGAATGAAAAAAGAAAGAATCATGACCGGCCAAGTGTAAGAGGGGAAAAGTAACGACACAAGAGATGATACCGAAGATAAAGAACCCAGTAACGAGTCAACATCGGCGATGGACGGTGGGAGTTGATCCGATGCACGGTGGAGAGAATGGTGGCTCCACGGCAAAGAGGACGATGGCTCCACGCTCGGGATCCCTCCTCTCGGGTGCACGTCTTGAAGCGGTGAAGTCGGTCCATGGTGGAGAGATCTGACTGACGGGGGATGCCTGGTCCTGATCGAACGATAAAGTAGGCCATAGATGAGAGAAGGGGGAGGAGAATTGGAGAGAAATCGAGAGGTGAGGGGTAATGGGGGAATTGACGGAGCGGATGAGTCGAGAAAGCGAGGGATGAGTTGTTTAAAAGGGTAGGCACATAGATCACTCTATTGATTTGTCACGCATAACATCTCCATGCATTTTTTTTTATGTGGGCATCCACATAATAAGTGTACGCGAAAATTATAAAAAATAGGGTCACCCTTTATCTGGTTTGTTTATTTAAAAAAAATGATAACTCTTTTTGGGATAATAATTCTAGGAGCATTATATATATAATATTCTCATAGATTAGTAAAAAAAATTCACTTAAAAAAATCAATGTTAGTTAGCATAATAATTTAAATATTTTTTAAAATAATTTAAATTCTTTTACATGTACCGATATGTGACCTTAAATTCAACCTAAAAAAAACTTTTTTAAAAAAATTTTATGGATAAGGGTCATCTATTTAATACAATCTATTTTATTTTTAAATTTTATTAAAATAGAATACACAGATCTAAACATACAATCTTACATCTAATACTACAATATTTTTTTAAAAATCTATGTCGATTAGTATACATTATAATGGTTAAAAAAATCTTAAAAAATAAAATAATAATATATTTTTAATGGTTTAAACAAATTTTAAAAATAAGATGATATAATATGTTTATTAAATTTTTCATCAAATTTAGTTAGTTTATAATTGAATTAATACATCATCATGATTGTAAATCCATTTTTTTAAAATTTTTGAATATTTTTTTTGTATATTATAAATCAATATATTTTACACATTCACACATAACCTCTTCAAATTTTTCTTCAAAAATTATATTAAAATGCAATGCATAGACCTAACGATGGAACCCAAAAGGTTTTTTAGTCCTAAGCAAAATAATTTCAATTAAAAAATTATTATTTCTTTTCGATTATCATTATACACTTATCGAATTTTGTTTCATTGTTTAATTCCATCTAGCCATATAGCGCGTGTTAGGTTATGTGAAACTATCTTTTTTGAACATACCATTTTTGTAAATCTCGATAAGATAATGTATAAAAGAGCTCAACATTTAGATCTTCACATACAGCATGAATTTTTGAGGAGCTTACGCCTTCACAACTCTTGAAAAAGAAATTCAGCAAGAACATTCTCTGAAATTTACTCCCACAAAATGATTACCAAACACAATCCGATAACATTTATTTTTTAATGTATCATTTTTTTTTTAAACTAGAAAAAAATATTAATCACATCACATCATATGAATAGAAAGATGCTAGCAATCTCATCCTCCAAAAAAAATTAGGACGAGGTATTCTAATTTTGATAATTATATATGCTTTTTTTTCCTCTATTTGGGTTTTATTGCATTACAAAATTTTTGTACTTGAATAATATTCCAACAAAATTTATGTATACTCTTTATGCAGGTCGGATAAAGAAGCCCTTACGGATGGAGATTGACGATGTATTTTCTGTTTTTGTACTTTACAACAAACAAAACCAGCCGTATGTAGTGATGTTCGATGTATCGTGACCAAGGTCTAAAATTGTTTACCATAATATCGGATGCTATTATCCATTGTTCATTGAAGGATCGTTCTTTTATGGGTAAATATTATAAAAAAATTAGTCAATTTTTTTATTGATCAACTTACATATATTCTCGTACTTTTCAAGATGGATACGTTACTTTACCATAAACAATATTTATTTATAAAATGGGAAAAAATTTTATCCATCCAGAGGGTGGCTAAATTATATTTTTATCAGTCAGTAAAGTAGGTATTTAATGCTGTACCTAAAATATCTATCCTCATATCCAATGTCTACATTATTCAATACTTAATAACTTAGTCAAATCTAAAAGGCATAAGAGATAGCATGAGAAGTATAGATAAATTTTACTAACTTATCCAAAAAAGTAGTAATATAAAAAAACATGAGTAAGAAATTTTGAAGCTATTTTCCTATGTGTAAAATAATGTAAGTAAATTATTTTTCTATCTAAATATTGTCTGAAAAATATTTATCGAAGAAAGTATGGATTCTCAGGCAAATCTTTTACCTGCAAAAGAACGGGCCCTGAATGCTTTTATGCTACCAGAAAAGTAGATAGAAACCATTTTTTTTTTATTACTAAAAAATATAATTTCATCTTAAAATTGTTATTCTTTTTACTTGATTATTGTTATGATGGTATCATGGATGCCTCGAATTCATATCTAGAACATAGATTTGGAGGTATGCTGAGCCATACACTTACTGTGAAGAGACATGCGAACCATACGCTTACTGTGAAGAGCTATATCTATGCTGAGATGAGCTATCCTAATATGAGCTATTCTAATATGAGCTGAGGTATCTTGAGCTATGTTCTGAGCTGAGCTATCCTGAACTATGTGCTGAGAAGAGCTATCTATCCTGATATGAGCTGAGCTATCCTGAGCTATATATTGAGCCGAGCTATCTTGAACTATGTGCTGAAAAGAGCTATCTATCCTGATATGAGCTGAACTATCCTGAGCTATATGCTGAGCCGAACTATCTTGAACTATATGCTGAAAAGAGCTATCTATGCTAATATGAGCTATCCTGATATGAGCTGAGCTATCTTGAGCCTTATTTATACTGATAAGAGGTATCCTGAGCCTCATTTACGCTGATAAGAGGTATCTTGAGCCTCATTTATGCTGAGAAGAGCTATCCTAAGCCTCATTTACGCTGAGAAGAGCTATCTTGAGCCTTATTTATGCTGAGCTGAGATATGCTTGTCCATTTTCATACCAAACTGAGGTATTCTATACTTAACCATTTTTATGTTATGACAACCATCCACACTATGCAGAAAAGATCCAAAATAATAAATACCTCCACATAGGAGCATATGAAGGCTAAAATCTCGTCACACTCTCAACTCCTGATTGACAGCTTATACAATTAATAAGTGAGACCCTCATGTACCATGAGGTGATATCGTCACCCAACTCAAGAAGGTCAAAAGATCAGGCACGGTCTTCAAGGATATTCAATGAGAATATTTAAATCCCCCACTCAATATATTGTTAGTAACGGCCTCCTCACTCCACGAGAGCGATTAAGGACTAGATTATCTCATCTATAATGGCATGTGCAACGTCTCTACAATCTCGAGATCATACGATCATATAGCTAACTGATCAGCTGTTCGGCAGCCTTCTATATAAGAGGTCTAAGGTAAGTTAATCAATTTCTCTCAGAAATTCATTGCTGTCGGAGCGAAAATCTCTAATTTGAAATTATTTTGTAGGTCACTTCAGCGTCAGCATCTCTGCACGAGGTTCCACCATTTTCTTTTCGATCTTGGCCGAATCAAATAGCAACAATTATTATATACCTATCAGATGTTTTTTCCGCTGCTTGGTTCCGGCCTGCAGCGTTGCGTGGGTAACTTGTTAGTTATGGCATGACTCATTTATACCAAACTGAAACAGCTGAAAATGAGTCGACTGCGAATCAGATTTGTGGCTCGGGTTATAAATTGCCACACCTGCTTAGCCCAGTTGGTGCCTGGTCTTCCATCTCGACTGCCTCATCCATGATGATTTCCTCAACAGAAAACACCTGACAACCATCACGGCTGCCGGTGGCCCCCCGGCAGCCTTTCCTATCACCAACGTACTTCACCCGAGCCGTTTTAGAGGAGTCTTTCTGGGTGGCTCCAGTCAAAATCAAAGTTCTAACCTCAGGCCATGGATGCTGGTTTCAGACTCTCACCACATGGAATTCTGGCCCTTAATATCTCGGCCTAAATGAATTTACATGTCTCAAGATACCAGCCAAAAAGCTATCAATTTATCAATCAAGATATTTCAATTCCTTTTTCTTAATTTTCGATAATTTTTTATTACAAGCTATACAATAAGTGTCCATAAGCAATTATCTCAGTTCTATAACAGCTGCTGAGGCCTTGGAATATCTCAATTTGTTTGCTAATTATTGTAATATTTATCTTGGCCACGATAAAATGATTGATAAATGTTAAATATCAATCACTTGCTGCGATTATCGAGATATATCGGCCTTTAAAATTCTTGGTCAAAATTCAACTCCCTACAAACATTGGAAGCATTTGACACGGCACCATCAAGGAGTCTAGTGGTATCTGCATCAAATGCAAGGTTAGAATCAAACCTGGCCTATTTACTGAAAATGAAATTTTAGCCTAGTATGGTTTTTATGCTGGCAATACCTACAGACCAGATTACATTCAAGTTAATCCGAGGTTTACTGCACCATGCCCGACCCAAAGGGAAAATTGTGTCATGGAGGCTTGGTATACAGAGCAATCTTGGATCCTCGACGATGGGCTAGAAAAGGGGCAAGTGGCCTGGTATCCAGAGAGAAGCCGTACGAAGAACCGGGCCCGGCCCATAATTCTTGGGTGGAGTAGGACTTCAGAAATCTTTATGGTGAACCCTCGGGTTCTACCTCAGGTGGTTTCTTCTCCCCCCGTCCCCCGCGTGGTCAAGCGACCAAGTTAGTTGTATGTGAGAGACTTCTCATGTTCGGAAATTAGCAAAGGAAAGAATTTGCAAACTAAATGAAGAATATAGCATAACCAAGTCAATATTAGAAATGAGGACGTCCATTTGACCTGATCACCATCCAAATGAATTTTGAGGTATGTATTGAATAGCAAACTAGGAGGAAAAATGTGTAAGATGTGGCATTGAAAAATAAATGAACCCCACTACACATTCCAATTGTATTTTTTCCATCAAGAAGTAACAATTTTTAAAAATTCCTTCATGCGTATTATTTTACCCGGTTAAAGCCACGATCTATACATGTGCCCCTAAGATATATGTACCCTTCATGTTATATACATTCTCATCATTTATATCTTAGTTTGGATGGTGTAAAAGTTAATCGTCGATTATTTACTCAAGATTATATATGATTTTGCAAAGTTTGAGCAGTTTTTGTTTTTTAGTGGGGTGGGGGTTTGGGAATGAATTGAGCATCGATGGTACGTACATCTATACTATACATTAAAGGAAAATCCAAAGCTCTCCTAGCATGCCATGTGTCGAGCTTTGGATTCTCTATGATATATATATATATTTTTTAACTTCAATCCTGTTTTGAACCCTTCTGAGCTCTTCCAAACTCTCACAGATGCTCACCTCATCCCCACTCTCCTTGCTTCCACCTCCCATCAGCTTTAATTGTCGCCTTCCTCTCTATCATCACCATCATTGGCCTTCCCCCTCTAATCTCTTTCACAATGCCGATCTTTTCTCCGCTTTGCTCGCTGCCATCTCCCATCAGTCTCCGCCGTCGCCTTCCTTTTGATCCTTACTGGCGTCGAGCTTCCTCCTCCAATCTCCCTTAGGTGCTTCCTTCCCATAGAACTCTTTTTTTTTTCTTTTTTTGTTTCATCCCCTTCCCAAACCCTCCGTTTAATTTTTTTTCTTTTCTTTCACCTTTCCTTTGTTTCCACCGATTTTTTTATGTTTTGCCTCTTACTTTGTTGTTTTTTTTTTCATTCTCAGATGTCTCAGTCGGGTGGGAGGCTTGGAGTGACCGAATGGGAAAGAACCCCATCTGGAACCAAAGAAACCCCTCTGATCTCCCTCGGATGCTTTCTTTCGTATACATCTCCAAAAAAGTGGAAGAAATGAAAAGAAAAAAGAAGCAAAAAGAAAAAAATGATCAATCAATATTGGGAAAAAACTTACCTTTGAATCATTTGTGCTATTCTTGAATCATTTGAATGTGAAAACTTCGTCCCTCTTACTTCTTTAATTTGGTTCACATTTTTTTCTATTAAGTCATGCTTTTTCATAATCTACTTCCCGCTGGACATCTGATTTTGTGTTCTTGATGACGAAAAACTAAGATATGATGAAGGAGGATATTAGGTGCATTGTTTTTATTAATTGCGTCCTTACCTGTGGATTGGACTCATTCTTGAAGTTCATCCTTGATTATGGCTGATGATATAAGAATTTAAAATTATATTTAGATGCTACAAAATGTCTAAGAATGCACAATATTAAGACTGTCCTCTAATTTTAGATGAATGCATATTCACTGAGAGCAAGCAATCGGTGTAGACATTTTTTTGTGTATAATAGTGCAAAAAGGGACTGTACATTGCCCTTATAAAATGCAAAATATAATCTTTTTTATATATTTTGTGCTACATAAATCTGTCGGGTTCTGTCTTTGAACATGAGAAATAGACATTAATTTCTACCCAAATAGCTTATTGGATGTTGCCGGATTTATCTCATTGAAAAAAATATTTTCACTGAGATTTCATCAATCTATGAAGCAAAAGGTTTGGCCTCTTAATTTTTCCACATTTCCTTTATTTTTGTTGATTTTACCTATATTTTTCTCTATTTCCTTTACCTTTTCCATTCGCTGGAGTCTCAATTGGATGGGAGGTTCGGAGCGGCCAAATAGGAAAGTTTAAATCTATCTCAATCGAGTAGGAGGCTTGGAGCAAATGAGGAAGCTCTCTCTCCTTTTCTCAATAAAATTTATTGAAATCTATTATTTTTTATAGATTATTTTTTACTATTATTTAGTAGTTCAAAAAATTTATTACTGCCTTGATATTATTTGATTTCAAGATTGGACAGCTTGAAGGTAATTAAATGATGATATGAAAAATTTGTTACTATAAATTTGATTTAAAAATTATAGGATTTCTTACTCTTTTAATGGACTATTCATCAATGAAATAACATTTATGATATATATATATATATATATTAGAAAAAGAAGTGAGTTATGGCTATCTATTTTTTTCGTGGCTAATTTTATAATTTCAGATCCATTTATTGAGTAGATATCCTAACAAAGTATTCACTACATTTTACTTCATATTAGTTTATTGATAAATAAAAAAATTATAAGATTTTTAACTTTTATTTTATTAAAATTTAATATATTATATTATTTATTATTAGAGTAAGTTAATTGAATATTTTTTCTTTCAAATTTTTATACAATTTTATTGATTTAGTTATGTCTGCTCATATTACTTAACCGTGGAGTATTTGATCGTTTAGGTAGTTTTTTTTCTCCTATTATATTTAGCTTTCTAAGTCAATTTAAATAAATTTTTAGGTCAAGATAAAAATATTATTCTAAATAGACATAATGTATATGATGCTAGGTGGGTTTAAGAAAAAAATATATCAAATTTTAAAAATTTTGGCAAGATATTTTTAGTGATTCTAGCTTCATAGCCCTAATTATGGTCATCCATCCTATAAATATTTTAAAATATATTTAGAATTTATTTTTAATTAATTATTTAAATTTTTTTATAAATATTTGATTTTTCTTAATTATAATTGCATAAATAAACATTAAGTTAAAATTTCATCAAGAAAAAAATTTAAAAAAAATTATCAAGAAACTAAGATTGCTTAAATCAATATATGAACTTGATGTTCAATACAACATAATAAAATTATATCAATCGCACTTAGCAGATAAAACTATAAATCTCATTGTTATTTTTTTATTATTAATTTCTATTATATCTTAAGAATATTACTACAAAAAAATTAATTATTAGTGATGGCTAAATGCCATCACTAATGTCTGAAAAACCATTGTTTATACTATTAGCGATGAAACATCGTCACTAATAGATTATCGAAAAAAGTTTGACGTTGAAGACCATTATTAGTGATGGCGAAAAAATCATCACTAATAAAGTATTAGTGATAATAATTAGCTACAACAAGTTCGTGGCTTGTAATAATTTTCAGATCATTTTTTAATTTAAATTTAAAAAATAAAAAATATATTAGCGATGGTTGTAATCCATCGCTAATAAGCTATAGCTGTCACTAATAATTAGCAATGGTATTAGAGACAGATTTAGCCGTCGCTATTAATAAATTTTTTTAAAAAAAATTCTAGCAAATATATTTACTAAAACTATTATAATTAAATTAACAACCAACATATATTTACTGATACTATAACAACTAACAATTAGCTATCACCATTATAAATAAAAAATTAATATTATATAAAAAGTATGAATTATCCAATCATATAAGATAATATTATTCAAATATCAAAATTAAATATATTACATCAAACCTAAAAATAATCAACGAAGATCCTCCTCCTCCTGCCCCTATACATTGTCTGTAGCAGCAGGTGGATGAGAGCCAGATATCTCAGCATCTTGTAACAAATAAAAATAAAGTATTTTTAATAACTTGATAACTAAATTAATTGAAACAGTAAAACTAAAGTAGTTGGTGCGCCTCAAGCCTAAATCTTTACAGAGAAATATATTTTGATATACTCCTTCGATTCTCAAGTAAATTATTTTTACATATTTTATTCAAAGATACGGAGCTATAGACACCTCCGACCAGTCCATCAGATGGTTAAATTGAATTTTAATCCCTTATCCCTTTTTCCTGCTTGAAGTTTAAACCAGCATGGAGGGATATATTTCGATATACTTCTTTGATTCTCAAATAGATTATTTCTACATATTTATTCGATGATATGGAACCTCGACCTATCCATCAGATGGTTAGATTAATATTTAACCCTTAGGTACCCCCTTCCTTTCACTTGAAGCCTAAACCGACACGAAGGGGTATATTTCGATATACTCCTCCGATTCTTGAACAGATTGTTCTTACATACTTTATTCGATGATACGGATGTATCACACCTCGAGCCCATCCATCAAATGGGTAGATTGATTTTTAACTCCTAGATCCCTTTCCTCCGACTCAAGCCTAACTATGTAAAGCTTCTAAATATAAAAATTTAAAATAAGTAAAAAAATTTATTAATACTATTTGACTTACCTACTGTGATGACTGTGACAACGAGCTCAACTAATCACACAAATGTGGATCCTAGAGAATCTCAACAACTATCTCATAGATAGCATCTTGGAAGCTCTGAGATCACTGGCAAAAAGGCCTCTACACGACCTCCTCGACATGTGCATCACTCCACATCTGGGTCGTTGTAGCTTGAGAGGAGGATGTCAAAGACCAGCGAGCTACTGGAGGGTCTAAGCTATGCCTGAATCCTATGACTCGGCTCCTACTCACCCCTCCGGTGGTCCTGAGCCATCCTTCGAGGTTGAGGGGCTGAGATGATGGGTCCTCACCGTGTCGCACTACGACATACTCCACGTAATCCATCTATATAGTTTAGAAATTCATTAGTGTTATTATATACATTAGTATATATAAAATTTAATAAATAATATTTTTTAAGTTACCACAATCCGTCTGGACTTAGAATCTAAGTAATCATCGATCCTCCTAGATTAGTGTCTACAATAAGTTAATAAACTTAAGTTAATAAAAATATGCATACGATCAACTAAATATGATATTAGTACAAGTTTAGAATTTTTTTTCAATCTATCTGCTATAACATATGTAACAATGAAACTGTCGATGTGCTTGATCGGATCCTGCTAGATGATTCAATTCTGTCGGATCCTCTGTCGTCTATCAGAATAGCCCTCACTACTCCACTGATCACAAAGGGCCTTCCATACGTCCACCTCAGATCCAATGATCTGTGAAAGACTTTCAGACCGATGGTGACTCGAAACTAGAGAACTCAATGACAAACTGCCTAAGATTGTACCACCCATCCTAGAGTCTACATGTAGTGACCTCCTCAAAGGTTCGACGGCCTGCCTCCTCATTATGAGGAGTCTCGAATCGATAATATTCCTACAATTAAAAGCAAGTATGTATTAATAAATAGAATACAAACACACCACGAATTTAAAAATTAAACATCTTTGATTTATCAAGAATATCTCCTAAACAATGTCACGAGCCCCTGATAACCAACTGAAAAATTCGTTCACCAACTCCAGCATCAATCATCGGATGATCTCGGTAACCACATAAGATATCCTAGACTCCTTAAATGTCTTGCAAAATTGATTTTGAACAATAAATATTGATTTTAAAATGATTAAACTTTAAATATATTCTTCGAAGATCTAGTACTTACGAATAGCTCTGAATGTAAACGAGCTCTCTGTCCTCTGATCGAGTCGGAGATACTGCAAGCTGGACAGACCCTCTACCATGGCACTGAGGCTGAGAGCCGGCCACTAAATGGTCCATAACATACTACCTAAGGATTCTGTATATACAAATACAAAGCCATTGCTAAATAATTATTTTATCATTTCAAATGGCTTATATAATAAATATATCATACCATCAACTAATAGGTATAGAAGGTCTTATTCCATTTAAGAATTACATTAATTCTATAAATCAATCACAGTAATCAAACGATATGCAATAGAGGCCAAAAAAATTTCAACAATATTTTTTCTTAGTTCTCCCCACACGACTTAAAATGTGTGAGGAGAACTAAAAAAAATACTGTCCGAAATTTTTCCTGAACCCTCAATACATCATTTGATTACTGCCATGACCTATAAAATTAATTACATTTCTTAAACTATCCATACTGGACAATTAATTGATCAATGTACATCAAAAATTTAAATTAAAACATCAAAAATTGGAAGAGGAGGAAACAACGTGTAGCAACAGCTCCGTTACTGTCGCCTCCACCGTCGCTAATACTCACCAGGGGATGGAAAGAAGAGGAGGGAATGGCGAGGCAACGAGGATGGCGGATCCGTCATGGGGATGGGGGATCCGGTGTGGGGACGGTGGTGTAAGGACTGGAGTGCGGGGATGGGTGCTTAACTTGGTAGGGTTCCACCGATGCGGTGAGGGAAGGAGGGGAGGTGGGGGCGTGAGGATGGCGGATCCAATGTAGGGATGGCAGATCCGATGCAGGGACTGGGGTGCAAGGATGGGGACTCTGACAGGGTTCCGATGGTGCGACGGGAGAAGAATGGGGGAGCCAGAGAAGAAGGGAGGAGGCGGGGGCATGGGGATGGTGAATTCGACACGGAGACGGTGGTGCGAGGATGACGGCATGGGGATGGGGGCTCCAACAGGATTCCGACAGTGCGGCGAGGGAAGAAGGGGGATCGAAGGTGGGGAAAGAAGAGGGGAGGCAAGTTTGCGGCGGAAAATAATCGATCGAAAATTGAGGGTTTTAGGGCACTGTATTAGCAATGATGAAAGTTGCGTCACTAAAACCGTCGCTAATAATTTATTAAATTTAAAATAATTAAAATAAATAATTAATTAAAATTTAAGAGTTATAGTGACGGTTGTGCGGTCGTTAATAATAAAATCCTCTGTTGCTAATATATCTTCAACCCTTTAATGATAGTTTTCTTTTCTATCATAATAATTCATTGTTAAATATCACTATTAGCGACGGCTTCTTAGCTGTCCCTAATAAAGAATATTCTTAGAGTGTCCATTACTATTTTTATAGCTTTTAATTTATAAAAAAAAATATTTTAAATCTATGCAGGAAAAGATCTTGCCTTTTAATTTTCTATTTTTTCTTTATTTTCTTGATTTTTTCTATATTTTTTTTTATTTTTTTATTTTTTTATTTGCTGTGAGTGGCTCGGAGCAGCTGATCGAATAGAAAAATTTAGATCCATTTCTATCAAATAGGAGGCTTAGAGTAGCCAAGGTAACTTTCTCTTCCTCTATCAATAAAATTTATTAAAATATATTATTTTTTATAGATTATCTTTTAATATTATTTGATAGTTTAAAAAATTTATTTTAATCTAAATATTAATTTAAAATAAAATTTTAAAATCAAAAATGAAGTTCTAAATAGAGATGGTATTTAGTGTCTTACACATGATGTATGTAACTGTTTGTTGTGCTATGGTTAAGTATCAATTACTTTGCATTGAATGATTGTATATTTTTAAAATATAAAAATAAAATTAAAATAATTTTTTAAAAAAAATATATATTTTAAAATATTAATTATTATTATTATTATATTTTATTATTCTTTATCGTCATTTAAGGAGAGTCTGCTGTACGGCGGGTTAGTTGCTAGTGTGACATCAACTTTTAAACAATAATCCACCTTTTGAAAAATGCACATGTGAAACATGTTCTCAAGCAACAAAATAAGAGAACGAGATGAGGCATTAATTACTTTTCTTTTGAGGAATAACATTTAATCATGAGGTTCTTTTTCAAAAAAAAAATCATAAAATAAATTATATTTTACCATGCAAAATATCACGTCCACGAGGTTAAAACAAAAAAATGTACAGGCGTTTCTGGAAAGCGTGCTTTTTTTTTTTTTTTTTTGAGTCAAAGGTTTAATATGGCATTCTCATCGGGAAAAAAAAAAAAAACATTCTTATTTTTATCCTCAACAAAAAAAAGCTAACAAGATCGCAAAATAGAATTTGACCGGACATCGGGTTCTGATAGGATGGGCAATCGAATCAGATCATATATAAATAAATCGGGTCAAATATGGATTGAATCAAAAAATTTTAAATTTATCCGATATATTTATTTGGACAGATCAAATTTTAAAATTTGAATCCAACCCACTTAATAAATAGATTATCTGAGCCGATCTATTTACAATCCATTTATAATCTCTTAAAAAAATAAAACTCAATCCTTTTAATGATCCATTTATAAAAAAATTTAAAAAAAATCTGTTCCATCTCTGTGGCCAATCGTCTCCACCTTCGCTCTCGCTGCATCTCTGCCCAACCATCTCTCTGGCCTCCACCCTCGTGCTCTCGACCGCCTCCAACAACATCAGAGGCTTCGACGGCGGAGCTGTCAACGTCGACACCCTATCCACCACGCCTACAGTGACAGCATGCTCAACTCCCTCGAGGGCTACAGCTTTTACGGAGATCCGTAACAGGGCTACGTCATGGTGCCCTCTTCCTTCGGGATGTCGGATTCCAACGAGAAGGCGTACGGCAAGAAGGAGGAGAACAGCGAGATCTTCATCTCCAACGGGCCCATCCTTCTGGAGCCGGAGCATATGCGGGAGGAGGGGTTCACTCTGAAGTGGTGCTGGTGATGGATCTAGGTGATGCAGAGAGAGTGGGTGAGGCGACGAAGGGAGTGGGTGAGGTGGTGACAGATCATGAAAGGGGCAAAAGGCTCCAGGGCTTTGTAAGAGAAAGAGAAGAGGAAAAGACAGAGCGTGGGGGCATGGTCCACGTGGATCGAAACAATAGTGGGGGATCCTCGACGGTGGAGAAGACGGTGGGGGATCCTCGACCGAGAGGGGTGTCGAAAACGAGATGGGATGGGATGGGAAATCCTAGAGCATTGAGAGGAGGATGGGATGGCGAACAGCAGAACCGGCCAAATGAGGAATGATCGAACCCCTAATTCCTAAACCCTTAAAGCTCTCCAGTGTCATGGGTTAAATGGGTTTGTTACAACTCAACCCGATTCGATCCGATCCGATCTGAACTGATCTATTTATTAAATGAGTTAAACGGATGAGCTGTCTGAAACCTGAATCCAATCCGATTATTAAATAGGTTAAACAGGTCAATCTATTTATGATTCAAATCCATTTAATTCAAACCCAAATATGTTTAAGACGAGTCTAATGCGAATTGGATTGACGGATCGGATCGATTTTTGCCACCCCTAATCTCTGGCCCCGTTGTAAGCTAAAGGCGTTTTCTTTAAATTAATACTGGCACATATTAGTCCACCATAAAGAACCAGTGCGAAGAACCAGTACTAGCCACCACGGTGGCAACTCAGTGGAATGGGCCGCTGGCTTTCGATCAAGTCATCCGAATTTGAGTCACAGCGGATGCTGCGACTTTGATTAAATATCAAGATGCATTTTTTGTGGTTTTGATTAAATGTCAGGATGCATGTGATCGTGGGAAAATTGATCATAATGATTTGGATGCGAGATCTGAAGGAGTTTTTGATTTTCTGATTTGTGATGGTGTTGGAATGATGTAATCGCTTGTTGGGCTTGATCACAGATCAGTTTATACGGTGGGCAAAAATTTTTTTTTTAATTATTTTTCGAATCAAATATTTTTCAACAGAAATAAGGGGACACAGTTGTATCGGATCGCTCTCAAAATTAATCTCTTTTTTTAGGAAAAAAAAAACAGTACTAGAGCAAAGATGGTCGTGGCAGTGGATGGTACTCCATGGACCACGCGTTGTGCATGGATGCATGCACGGTACCTATAGGCTGCTGGGCCGTATATGTTGTCTTCTATTATATGGTGTCCTCTACAGGAGACTCTCCTGGTCGCTGGGGGGGAAAAGTGAAAAAGGTACGGCTTCATAAATGATACTATAAAATCGAGTCAGTGAAAGTATAATACGCTTGGTGAGTTATTAGTATGGAGTACGCTGCCAGCCTGCCACGGATTCAGATCCATTGCCTTCCCTTTTCAGGTGGAAACAGCAACACTCAAGTCGGATCCACCCCCGCGGGATGGAAACCTTGTTTTCACCGTAAAACTTGGTATGATGCTTACTCATGGCCTTTAGCATGGGATAATCATCCAAAGTTCATGGATGATATGAATAGAATTGATGAAATTATTATATTTAATTATATTATAATAATTTTAATTATATAATAATTATGATTTCAAATCATCTTTATTTTTATTATAACCACCCAATTCAAAGATGAAAAATTCATCCTTGAGGTTGAGATCCAAAATCATCCTAAAAAAATAATCTTAAACTAAAATATGAAAATAAAGATGCCAATCAATCTATTAAAAAAAATTAGTATATCAATATAGCTAATATATTGTATCAATAATATATTATATTATATTGATATTATATATAATATATTTTTGTATATTATATTATAATATGTTATATTATTGTCATAATATTATTATTCGATTATAAATATATTATTATACTTTATATTCATACTATGATATTATTAAATATATTAAGGGATGTTTGGTTCACGATCGAAATCGGAAGAGGAATCGAAATAGGAATAGCTTAATCCCCTGAAGCGTTTGGTTCGTATCCAAAATCGAAATCGGAATGGATGATTTTCATTGTTACTGTTTCGTTCATTTAAAAGAATCGAAATTAAAAATATTATTTTTTAAAAATAATATTTTATTTATTTATTATTATTATTATTATTATTTTATTTTATTTTATTTTATTTTATTTTATAAGATAAAGGGATGAGGGGGGATTTTTTTTTTCTTCCATCTTTCTCCCTCTTTCCATGGCATCACCCCACCCAAACCCCCACCTTCACGGGCGCAAACTGTGGCTTCTTTGCGTTGCCCCCCGCCCCTTCCCCCCCAGCTCCACATGTCTCCTCCACGCCACATCCCGTGCCTCCTCTGCTTCTCTGCACCCCCAACCCACCCCCACCCATGACTCGCCACTCCTCCAAGCCACCACCACCACCCCTCCGCCCCCTATGCCTCCTTCGTTTCTTCGTGCCACCCCCCATCCCCACCCCCATGGGACTAGTGTTTGAATGAAGCCCATGTCCAACCAGGCCCAGCCACAGAATGGCAGCCCAGGCCCACACGTGCGAGCACACGCGCGAAAATGCCAGCCCAGGCCCAGGCGGTGTGCGGGTGCGGTGTACGCGGTCTACCACATTTTCATGATCCACGGTGGGGTGCGTGGATTGAGTGCCCATTTTCAGGGCATTTCTTGCGATCCACGATAGATCAACGCCCGTTTTCTTGACGTTTCTCGTGGTCTACACGAGTTCTGGTTGATCGAGGTGCGATCAAACGATTTTTCTTTCTCCCAATTTTAATCGAACGGCTGAGGGCTTATCCGAATTGATTTGGGCGTGATCCAGATGATTTTGATCTCTGATTTGGGCCGTGTGATGCAGATCCAATGGTGGATTTTGTTTCTTCGATCCTACAACGAATAGGAGTCCGCTTTTGACACGATTTGGACTTGGATTCACCTGGTGATGTGCTCAATTTAAAGGGAGGACTTCGGAGAAAGTTCAGCAGCCTGAGAGCAGTGAAAACAGCAACCAAAAGGAAGGGTTCAAGAGAGAAAAAATAAAAGACGTGAAATTTCTTTTGAGAAAAAAATAAGAGTATTTTTCTTTTATAAAAGAGAGTCTGTGTGAGCCTTTTATTTTTCTTCTTCTTCTCCAATTTATACTTCGTTATGCCGTGGATTATTAATAAAAGAATATTGAGGAGTTCTTGCCCATGGACGTAGGCCAACAATCAAGCCGAACCACATAAATCAGGTGTACTTTCTTTTCTCTTATTTTATTACTTGATTATCTCTCCTATTTTATGTTCTATATTTATTCTAGTTATCTTTCCTCTACAAAATGATCTTATTTCTGTTGTACTTGTATGCTGTGTGGATCGAAGTGTGCTCGATTATCACACGGCCTGTTCTTTCAGTTTGGTATCAGAGCGCAGGAGATTCTTTTGTAGCTGGTTTGATTTGAAACAATGACAGGCAAGATGACGATAATAAAATACGAGATATTGAAGTTTGATGGATGAAACTTTGTACTTTGAAAGATGAAGGCGATATTGATTAAGGACGGTTGTAAAATTGCTTTGCAAGGAAAAGAATGCAAACTTTAAAAAATGATGGATGGGCAATATGAAAAAAAAGACAAGCTGGCAATGGCAAACCTCTATTTGACGTTGGATGATTCGGTATTGTTCAATATCGAGACTGAGACTACTGCAAAAAGAGTTTGGAAAAAATTGAAGAATCTCTATGAAGGTAAGTCTTTGATAAATAAAATCTATTTAAAATGGTAATTATACAATCTAAAAATGAAGGATGGAGCATTAGTTCAAGAGTATTTGGATGTATTCAATTCTATTGTGAGTAAGCTTGCGATCCTAGATGTCAGAATTGATGATGAAGAAAAGGTCAGCATTTTTCTTTGTTCTATACCAGACTCTTGAGATAATCTTATCATGAACTTGAGTTATGTTGAAATCCTCAAGATGGAGTCAGTTGTTACATCATTACTTATAGAAGAGATGAGGCAAAAATCTAGCCAAGGAAGCTCTTCAGGAGAGGCCATGATAGCATAGGGCAGATCCTTCGAAAGAGAACATAGTGATCGAGGAAAGATAAGATCTAAATCTAAGGACAAAAAGAAGGTGAAATACTGAAAGTATGGAATAACAGGATATGTAAAGAAAGATTGTCGGACTAAAGGAGTTGATACAAAATCTGAATCGAAAAACTTTCAAGATAATGTAGCAGAAAGTGTAACTCGTTCGGCTCCTTCAGATGATAGGGATGCATTGATGGTATTGAAAAGATATGAGCTCGCACGTTATTGGATTTTAAATTTGGGGGCATCTTTTTACAAGACTCCTTTTAGGAAGTGATTTTATACATACAAATCATTGGATGGAGGAGTTATCTATTTGGGTAACAATATAACTTGTCCGATGATTGGAGTGAGAAATGTTCGAATCAAGATATTTGATAGTATAGTTCGAACAGTTTTCAATATACGGTATGTTCCTGCACTGCGCAAGAGTCTATCGTCACTTGAAAAGTTTTATAAGTAAAACTTAAAGTTTATCGGAGAGAAAGATCAATTGAAGGTGTCCAAAGGATGTTTGATGGTGATAAAGGGAGTACAAATAGGTGGTCTTTATAAATGATGGGCAAGACTCAGGTGGGAGAGGCGACAGTAGCAAGTTCAAAGATGGTGTCTCCAATGATTTGGCATCGACGTTTAGGATATATGAGCGAGCGTGGACTATAATTATTATCAAATAAGGAGCTTCTTCTAGGGTTCAAGTCAGCACTACTAGAATTTTATGAAGATTGCATCTATGGTAAACAAAGAAGGATCTTTCTCTTTATCACAACAACGAAGTAAGAAATTTTTTGAGCTAATCCACTCAGATACTTGGGAGTCGCCTGATAGATTATTGGGTGGATGTTCCTACTTCATCTCCTTCATTGATGACTATTCTCGAAAGGCTTGGATATATATCCTGAAACAGAAATTTGATGTTTTCGAAACTTTCAAGAAATTCAAGGCTCTGATAGAAAACAAAAAAGATTTGAAAATTAAATGCTTACATTCTGATAATGGAGGAGAATATTGCTTCAAAGAGTTTGATGAGTTTTGTGATGAGTATGGAATTCGACGACAGCTTACGATTTTTGGGACATCATAGTAAAATGGTGTGGCAGAGAGGTTTAATAGAATACTCATGGAAAAGGTCCATAGTATGATGAGCACTGTAAAACTTGACAACAGATTTTGGGCAAAGATTGCATGCACGGCTTGTTACTTGATCAATTAAGCTCTAATAAAATCCTTTGGGTTGGAATTCCAGAAAAACTTTGGAGTGGCACGCCAGTAAATTATTCCTATTTTCATGTCTTTGGTTGTGATGCATATATATGGATTTCAAAAGAAAAAAGAACAAAATTGGACAGGAACTCTCGGAGGTATATCTTTTTTGGCTATGCTAAAGGAGTAAAGGGGTATCGGTTGTAGGACCCTACTACCCACAAGATTGTTATTAGCCGAGATATTATTTTTAATGAAAAATCTTTTCAAGGCACTAAGAAAAAGCAAGATGATGAAGCCATTATTTCTATTGAGTTCTTTGATGCAGGTGATGAGGTACAAATAAAGCAAATACAAGAGAATGATGAGATAGTTGATGATGGACCAGGTGCAGAGTCTCCGCAATCCTTTGAGGATGTTATCTCACTGGAAGAGCCACCAACGGAGTCTGGGCAGCCTAGGAGGGTCATTAGACCTCCTGCCAGGTATGATGACTATGTCACTTCTTTCATTCCTTCTGCTAACCATATTTGCGCTTATGTTGCTTTGGCGGAGGAGGACGAGCCAACTTTATACAGAGAGGCATATGAGTCCATCAATACTGAAAAGTGGTATTATGCTATGGAGGAGGAGATGGAGTCACTTCGAAAGAACAAGATATGGGAGCTTATAGTTCTACTGAAGGAGAGGAGTCCAATCAGATGTCGGTGGGTTTATAAAGTGAAGAAGGATACATATGAAAATGTGGAGAGGTTCAAAGCACATTTGGTGGTGAAAGGTTATGCACAGAAGCTAGGAATTGATTTTGATGAAATCTTCTCACCAGTGGTTCATCTTACTACTATTCGGGTTGTCTTGGTGATCATGGCAGTCATGGATTTGGAGCTCAAGCAGATAGATGTAAAGATGGATTTCTTGCATGGTGATTTGGAGGAGGAGATTTATATGACACAATCTGAAGGTTTTGTTGAAAAAGACAAGGAAGAGTTGGTTTGTCGGCTAAACAAATCATTATACAGTCTCAAACAGACATCAAGGTGTTGGTACAAGCAATTTAATTCCTTCATTTTGAGTTTGAGATTTGATCGATGGGAGGTAAATCATTGTGCATATTTTTATGGTTATGATGACGGGAGTTTCTGTATCTTACTGTTATATATCAATGATATGGTGGTCACAGAAAATAGCAAAAGTCGTATATCAGATCTGAAAACTCAATTGGCTAGAGAATTCGAGATAAAGGACTTAGGAGCCGTGAACCAAATACTCAAGATGAAGGTGCTACGGAGAGAGAAAGGATAGGAAGATCTGGCTTTCACAAAAGGGATATGTGGAGAAAGTTCTGCGATGCTTCAATATGCAGAATGTAAAGTCGGTGTCTACTCCATTTCTTATTCAGTTGAAACTGTCAGCAGAGCAATCACCCAGTACAGAAGCAGAAAAGACTGACATGACCCAGGTACCATATTCATCAGCAGTAGGAAGCCTTATGTTTGCCATGGTATGCACAAGACCAGACATTGCACAAACAGTGGGAGTTGTGAGTTGGTATATGGCAAATTCAGGTAGTGACCATTGGACACCAGTAAAGTGAATCTTTCGGTATCTGAGGAGGACAACTGATCATTCACTCCATTATGATTCAGCAGGTTTGGAGTGCATTGGGTATGTTGATTCTGATTTTGTAGGTGATCGAGATAAGAGAAGATCTACCACAAGCTATGTGTTCTTTATGAGCAGTGGTGCTATTGTTAGATGAGTGCCCTAGATGCCAGATTGGCTAACACATTCCTGTACAAATCTAAGAGCAAATTTATAATTTTGACTATAAATCAATAAATGGGTTATTCTTCTATCACATTGTATACATTGTGTCTGTGATACATCCTTTGAGTTAGTAGGAATATCAATTCATATTTTCAAGAGTTGAAAATTTAAGGCACGAATTTACATAACTAACTCATAAACAGCTTCTGACCATAGGATCATCACAAGGATGGTGATCGATCCAGAAGGTTAGTGTACGATCGCTTCCTTAGGATAGATGTGTCTTGAGTCTATGGTATGGAGACACCGAAGTAAGAGTACAGGTATTCGTTGAGAATGAGAGTACTGAGCGTGACCATATCGAGCAGTCATAAGGAAGTCTATCTTCTCATCGATGACTAGCTCGATGCTGCAGTTGTGTGTTTAGTTCTTTGACCTGAGGTGCATCGACAGTTCACCTTGAGTGTGTTATAGTTTGACTATACCATAACTCGATCTTCTAGCCATTCGAAATCTTGAGGTGTATGTTGGCTGTAGCATATTCATTGTAGAAACTAGGTCGCACCAAGATGGGATCTATCAACCTCGGTAGATGAGAAGAGTAGTCCTATGGTGATCGAAAGATCGAGTCCTTAAGCCCATGGCCATGGCAGAGTGAAATAATGAAAAAAAAATTTCCATTAGAATTTCACATCGGACTCAGATTGATCGATTAACTCATATGACTGATGTTGGGTTTGACGAGTTCACCTTAACCCTAATTCAGTCATGACTCATGATAAAGGAACTCAATCACACAGGTAGCTGCACCGAGAGGTTCGTCTTCAGTTCTGATGGATTGCCATCATATACTGCTAGGTGTCACTGGTGGATTTTGAGAGCAATTAGAATGATCTTGATGATCGATCATTCTAATTGTATGAATCATAAGAGTTCTGATCCATCGAAAGGAGTTTTGATGATGTCGATGATGAGATCATGATATGTCTCATTATCATACAAAATTGAACCTAACTGGGTCACACTAACAAGGGTTAGGATCTGGATGTCATCAATTGGGCTAGCCCAATTAATTTGGATTAGATCCAATATTGAACCTAATTTTCTCCTCATGTAATCTTTTCTATCTCGACTGAGTCAAATATGATTTGACTCATCCAGAGAACATTGAGAAGGTTTCTCTCAGTCTAAATGAAGCTTGTCCAACTCAGAAAAAGCTTGTCTTAATTCATGAGATGAATTTAAGACAAACACCTGCTAATTCCTGTCACCTGCCAATTTTATTTTAGGACATCAGTCAAAAGTTGACATATGGATCTTAAATTGAAGGCCACTTAGCAAGAGCTCATTGGAAAATTTTTGTAGAGTGTCCACATGCCAAATCAGCATCAAATTAGGTGCCATAATCAAATTATGGCGTGAGCCCAATTGGATAAAGAGGACGCCCCAAGTGGATAAGGATGGAAGTTGATTTGATCAACATGGACTCTTTGGCACCAACATGATTGTGCTTATCCAATGTTGGTGCCAACTCTTGGAGAGAGGCTTGGGTTCTTATCTGATATGATCAGATAACATCACGCCATCAATCAGAATTTTTTCAGATTTATTAAAATTTTTTGATTGGTCGAATGATGTGGCACTGCGCAGCGCAGCAGGATCTATATAAACCTTATCTGCACCTAGGGTTTCTCGCAATTGTGCCAAACCCATCAAAGCTGCTGCCCCACCTCCTCTTCTCCACATCCCATCTGAAGTCCTCCCTCCCCTCTTCACGCCCAAGGAGTTGGGCATCCATCTGATGCAAGATCAAGGTGTGGAGATGCCTTGAACAGGAAGGCTGCAGGAGTTCTTCGACAAGCTGCTACTCCAACTTCAGGAAGACTTTTGAAAATCTTCCTAATCAGATTTAGTTTTAATTTTTGGAGCAGAGATTCGTGAGGAGAAGATGATCCAGGTCCTTCCCGAGTGGATACTGGTAGAGGCCAGGCGATTGCGTGGCTAAATCAGAACCTCAGACTTGCTGCGATCATCTACAGGGTAATCAGATTATCCTT